>NC_050570.1:28972399-29272399 GCF_013265735.2 Oncorhynchus mykiss
AGAGCCACGGAGCTGCCCAGACCGGGACTCCAAGTACTCCAGTGAAATCTCCTAGGTCCAAACGAGTTCTTCCAGCCACCGGTACCATCGAGTCCATCGACCTGGACGGAGTCCCACAGTCTGTCCCTAGGCTGGACAACACCGCTGCCAAGCATAAACTGTCTGTCAAACCCAAAAACCAGAGGATCTCCCGCAAGCACCGCCGATTCACACAGGTGAGAGGGGTTCAGGTTCCTTACAGTTGGTGGTCTTTCTTTGGTATGAATGTGCATGCATAGAATTGTCATGTAGATGGAATAGAGTGAGATGGAGCTCAACAATAGAAATCAAAATACATACTTTTTTTCAGGATTTGCAAGAGGTGGATATCCCTGGCATACTGCAGGAGGAAACAGATGCAGCCGACGTCCAATACAGAACCGCTGAGGAAGAGACACCCCCAGAGAAAACGAAGAAGCAGAAACTGCAGGAGGACGAGAGACAGGAGTCCAGGAGGAAGAGAGAGCTGGCAGAACAAAGGCACAGAGAGGAAGAAGAGGATAGGAAGAGGAAAGCAGAGGAGTGGAGGCTGCGTGAGTTAGAGGAGGAGAGATGTCGCCAACAGGAGGAGGAACTTATACGCAAAGAGGAGGAGGAAAGAAGGCAGGGAGAGGAGATGGAGAGGAGGATGAAAGAAGAAGAGGAAAGGAGGATTATGGAGGAAGAAGAAAGGAGACAGAGAGAACTGGAAGTGATGAGAATCAGAGAGGAAGAACAGAGGATACAGAGAGAAGAAGAGAGAAGGATGAGGGAGGAATTGGAGCTTATGCAGCGAGAGGAGGAGCAGAGGACACTAGAGGAAGAGAAAAGGAGGAAAGAGGAAGAGGAAAGAATGAGGAAAGAGGAAGAGGAGAGGAAGCAGCACGAACTGGAGGCAGAGCGTCTCTGTGTCGAGGAGGAAAAGATACTGAAAGAGGCAGAAGAAGAGGAGGAAAGGAAGAAAAAGCAGGTGGAAGAAAAGAGAAAACTGCTTGCAGAGGAGGAGGAGGAGAAGAGACTGTGTGCAGAAGTGGCTGCGAGCAGCTCTGACCCTGAAAGGAAGAGGAGGGCGGAGGAGGTGCGCTGGAGAGAGATGGAGGAGAGACAAAGGCCGTTCACCTTCAAAGTGTCCTCTGGGGAGAAGCAGATTCTGTTCCAGAAGGTCAACCTGACGCCTGTTACGCCGGCCTCCAGCCAGCAGGGGGGCGCTGTGACTGAACACAAAGAGGGAGTCAAGGCCTCGTCCCCTGGAGGAGCTGACTCCCCAACCCTCCCGTCCTCTCAGTATGTCCCCCACACAGCCATCCTGGTGACGGGTGCCCAGCTCTGTGGGACTGCTGTCAACCTGGACCACATCAAAGAAACAGCTTGTAAGTCTCTCCTGGGTCTGGCAGATGAAAAGAAAGCTGCCATGGGCACCCCACCACCAACCAAGAGCAAGACTTCACCAGACCGCAAGTCTGGGAAAACCAAATCCCTCAGCGAGTCCACAGACCAGTCCAGTGCAGCCGTCCTTGCAGAGTGGGCCAGTATCCGCTCCAAGATATTCAAGGGGGCGGGGGAGGGAAAGTATGAGGAATACCCAGACCACCAGAGCCAGAGCCGACCCAGCAGTGAGGACCAGAGTCCGTTCCTCCATAGCAACCTCAGGAAGACCATGTCCGCCAGCGCCAAGTTCTCCATCACCCCGGCCAGGAAGAAGTTTGCCGACTCAAACAGGAACTCTGAGGTGTTGAGTCAGGAAGAGAAGGAAGGAGGAAGGCCAGCATCTGCTGTCTCCGACACCTCCTCCAGTGCCTCTGTTCCCCCTGCAGCTTCACCAGCCCCAGACAGCAAGACCCAGAGCCGGGGCGGTAAGACTGTCCGGATTGCAGATGGAACAGGGGAGTGCATGTTTGCCAAAGACCTCCCGTCTTTCATAGTCCCCAGCTCTTCCCAGGCCTCACCCAGACCCAAGGGCTCTGAGACAGATACTGGGAGCCTGGGAGGAGAATCAGAGGACTCTGATGGCCGGGAGGAGGGGGAGGAGAAGGGCCAGCCATCTCCGTTTGGGATCAAGCTGAGGAGGACCAACTACTCCCTCCGCTTCCACAGTGATCAGTCGACAGACAAGAGGAAGAAGAGGTACAGTGCCGGCGACAGCTTTGATGGGGTCCCCTCACCTCTGACCCCCATTGACCGCGACTCTGACACCTCAGTGTTCTCTAATAGCTCCAGCCCTGCATCTCCACTCAGAGAGAGCATTCCTGGGGTCAAGCCTGGACATGTGATTGTATCTCTTCCAGAGCCCCGGGCCAAAGCAGGCAAGTCTCCCACCCCTTCCATGCACAGCGAGGGGGAGAAGCTGCCGTCCAAACCCTCACTTTACCAGAGACCCAGCACATCCCCTAAACCTGCAACCCCTCCCCCCTCTCCACTCCCCAAAGTGGGCAGAGAGAGTTCCAGTGACGCAGTGGTCCAGAGGAGCTGGGTGGAGGCTGATTCAGCTGGCCATGAGGAGCGAGGTGAGAGGAGGAGGGAGGAGACCTCAGCTGTGGCCCAGCTCCACAGGAACGGCCAGGGACAGAGCCAGGGGGAGGGGGAGCCCAAGGAGAAGAGGTCCTTCTTCCCCTCCATCAGTATCCCCTGGAGGGAGAAGGCTGACAGGAAGACGGAGCTCATCAGAAGAGGTCAGTGTCACCTTGGGAAACGCCTGTGCTGCTAGTCCAAGACAGAGATTTATTTTTTTAAGCGAGTAGGAAAGTCACTCCTGCATTTCAATTACTTGAGTCATTTTGTGTGAATGTCTCAGTATATGATAGTTGTCTCGTCTCGCCCCTTACAGAGGGAAAGCCATCACTGCAGAGTAGGCACTCATTGGACAGTACGCGGGTCCAGGACAAGGAGTCAGGGCCTCTGTGGATCACGCTAGCGCTGCAGAAACAGAAAGGCTTCAGGGAGCAGCAGCAGAGCCGAGACGAACGCCGCAGCCACAAACTGTCTGAGAAGCAAACCAAGGACAAAGACAGCGTATGTTACTGCACTTTAACATACACAAATGCCATACATACACACACATGTGCTTATGTAGAGAAAGACATGCACGTTCTCAGTAGTCACCTGTACTAATAACAGTAGGAGAGCACAGCTGAAAGGTAACTGTGTTTCATAGGATGTGTTGCTTAGTCCTATGGAGGGTAAGGGGAGTAGAAACACCAACCCTCCGAAACCACAGATACCGGAGGAAGCTAAGAGACCAGACACCCTCCTGGGCCGCTTGGAGCGCCGGGACCTCCTGAAGAAAGCCAACACCCTGCCCAGCTCTGTCACAGGTAAGAGCTAGCATATTCACAAGTGTTTGACATCACACTTTCCCAAGATCAGATCGGACAGTTAGGATATCTCACATCTATTACATCTGGATCATCATAATCAAACCAATCTGTTATGTAAATTGCATGGATGACTACACTTTTATGGCGTCCTCGGCGTGCTTTATAACCCTTTCTCTCTGGGTCTTGTGTTCCAGTTGAGATTGCAGACCCCACACCATCGCCCCCTGCAGTGAAGGAGTTGACCAAGCGCTTCCCATCCACTGACTCTCCCCAGGTGTCCACTGAGCCGGCCTGGCTGGCTCTGGCCAAGCGCAAGGCTAAAGCCTGGAGTGACTGCCCTCAGATCATCAAATAACCTACTCTCTAACCTCTACACTGCATCAGTACAGCACACACACACACTGCCCATGAACTATGACCCCTGTCCCAAACCATCCCCTGACCTCTCCTCTCTGGTGTGCACCTGACCTTGCATTCTAACCTCAGCCACCAGACCAAGTCATTCTCCTCCCATGCCACAATAACCATGCACTTGTTTGAATATGTCAAAAGTGTGTTTCACATTCATAATATAAATATGATCACACGTTTACAAACATGAACACTCAGTTCAAGCATGCTCTTACACGAAAACATGAACACAAACTCAATTATTTTTTCAAGATTACCTGGCTGTATACTATCAACTATATAATATCTTCCAACAAGTCAAAAGATCCTATAGCAGCCAATCATGGCCACTGCTGGCCATTGCATTAGCCAATCCCAACCCTTCCTTCCCTTCAGTAGCCAATCAAAGCTCCACAGCTGTAAATAGATCATACACTAAACATAATACAAGATAAAAATGCTGATGTATTGGAAAGATGTGTCTTGACAGGTCTGAAAAAGGATAAAGATTCTTCATTTCAAGGGTACTTTGGGGACAGTGTTTTAAGGGCTACCAGTAGCCAATAACCCAACATGACAGATGATCAACCCTGGTTTATCTCCCTTAAAATAAAAACATTTCCTGATCTCGTGGGGTTTATTTCAAGCACTGGTTTTAACAATGTTGAAACAATGTATTTGTCATCTCTGAGCCTTGTCTCCAATGTACAGAATAAGCTTCTTTTTTTCTTAAAAAACAAACAAACAAACGTATTCAAAAGCAGTACTTAGTATAGAACTATTCTCACTGTGTCCGTGATGACTGTGACAGCTGTCAAAGATGCTATATTGTAAAAAAGATAAATACATTGCCATGACAGAGTTGTTTTGAATCTCACCGCAGTTTGTAAAATAACACTAGGTCTGTCATAATCAAATGTCGACTGTACTGAAACAAACCATTAAAGACCAGGTGTCAGGTGGTTGTGAATTGCACAATGCTCTTACCACTCTAATTGTGTCCTGTATTTTGCTTTGCTGTGGAAAGAGACAACCTACCGGCTGTAACATATGTCATGTCACCGCTAATGTGTTGACCTATAATAAGGCCTTTTCTCCTCCAGCATTTGGAAAGTCCCATTCTGTGAATCCCATCATGGGATAAGCTTACAGCTATATCACATCCTCTTCCATTTTCCTCAACGTCATGTGAACCAGCCAGCCTTGCTATGAGAACATCTGCTGGGCTGTCTGTTGATGACAGACATCCTATGGCTATTTCTCCCATCACTACCTTGCTCTCACTACTCAATGTAAAGACCTGTATGTGTGTTGTTAGAGGCGGTTTTACCAGAACGTTGGTCAAAAAGAGGACCCCAAGGCTCAGTCACTTTGGCATTTTTGTTTAACTTTGATTGTGTGCAATAGTGTAGTGTACACAGTGTTGTATGTAACAACATATTGTTTGATAATATTTGCACTTTTTTTGTCTGACTTAAAAGGTATTCATGAGAACATCTTAAAGTGATGCAAATGTTATGAATTATGTAAATTAAATACTGATGTCTGAACTCAAAGCTTAGAATCATATTCCTCCTTCAAATGAGTGTCAACGCATTTGTTTCCTATGTTATTCTTTAATATTATAATAGGGTACAAAAACACGATATCATCTCAGGAATCTATTTGAGCTCCCCTGTCGGCGCCACACAATACACAAAGTCATTGCGACATCCCACCACCAGGGAGCGCTCCCACACCACAGGAGAGGAGAACAGCTCCCCGAGCAGAGAGAGAGATGCTCTCAAAGTCCCATCCTCTCCATCCAAAATGCACAGGGTCCCGTCTGTGGAGGCCAGGCCTACCAATGTACCCTCCTTACCCCATGCTGACCCCTCAAACACACAGGGGCTGGAGTACACCCTGCTGGGGGTCTGATAGCGCCACACCAATGAGCCGTCAGTACAGTTCAGACAGTACACACACCCGTCATGTGACCCACACACAACCCTCTGCTTGTCTGGTGTGATGCATGGGGATGAGAAAACTGGTCCATTGGTCACATACTGCCAGACCTGTGAAAACACAAAGCATTAACACAAATGAAACACTTCCGTGAGGAAAATGAAGATGATCAAGACACTAAACTGCCATTATCTTAGTGCCAGTTCTTCCTCTCACCATTTCCCCTGTGTGGCTGAAGCAGCAGATGTTTCTATCCACAGAGCCGATGATGATGTGACCCGAGGAGCAACTTGGTGAGGAGAAGAATGGAGTCTTCCTGGAATATGTCCACAGGACAGCACCAGTGTCCTAACAGAAGAACATTGAGTCAGTCGGTTGTCTTCACTCAAACAGTGCTAGTGCTTCTGAGCCAAGTCAGTAAACAAGCGCGGGTATTACTACTAAGTGTGATTTGTGCAGGTAAGGAAGCATGGACACTCACAGGATTGAGACAGAGGAGATGTCCTCCGAGGGTGGCTACATACAGCTGCCTGAGAGAGGGGTGGAGACAGGGTGAGGAGAACACCGCCCCACACCCACAGTGGAGCTTCCAAACACACTGCCGAACCTAGAATACACAAAAACACATAACTATTAAGCATGTGCAAGATGCAAGATTTACACTGGAAAGGTATGCACATACACACACCTGTGGGTCGAGGGCATAGACGTGGCCATCATGCGACCCCACCATCACTAGGCCTGTGAGAGGGTCCACAGTAGGACAGCTCTTCACTGCGTCTCCAGTCTCAAACACCCACTGTGTCTCCCCAGACTCCACACACAGGAAATACACACCACCATCATAGCACCCTGAGAACAAACACACAACATAGACCCTCAATATTTATTTTTAACCTTTATTTAACTAGGCAAGTCAGTTAAGAACAAATTCTTATTTACAACGACGGCCTAGGAACAGTGGTTTAACTGCCTTGTTCAGGGGCAGAATTACAGATTTTACCCGTGCCAGCTCGGGGATTCGATCCAGCAACATTTTGGTTACTAGTCCAACGCTCTAACCACTAGGCTACCTGCCGCCCCCAAATATACACTGTAGAGTAGAATAGACTAAACAATTTATCATAACCAAAAAAAGCAGATGCTTTATGTGGATACTGACCAACCACGACGAGTCTTCCACATCGGGACACAGCAGAAGAGGACTCGATCCTGTCCCCTAAAACCCTTTCCCACAGCAGACCCCCGGTGGTCAGGTCCAGGGCCTGCATCCTGTGGGAATGGGAGCCAATGAACACTGTGGCCCTGGTGCCTCCTGAGGATCCATCCGCTCCTCTCTGGACCAGCAGGACTGGAGAGGCGTCTACACACCTCCCTGTGTCTGACTCCCAGCTCACCACCAGCCCCAGACCACCAGCCTCTCTGGAGGGAGGGGTAACACTGCTAGCACTGGGATCATTGGTTTCCACAGCCTGGGAATGGTTGCTTTCTGTCCACTTATTGGATCCAAATGTCTGGGAGTGGTTGGATTCTATACTCTCATTGGCTCCTTTTTCCTGTGTATTTCTCGTTCTTTTGATTGGTCCCTCTGAGTCTGAGTAGGAGTTTTCATTGGTCCTCAAAGAGTGTGACTGACCCATCTCTACAACCTCCCCTGCTCTCCTTACCACTGTACATCTTACAGCCTTCTTCAAAGAAGAAACTACAACTCCCAGAGGCCATTCTGCAGCTGTTTTAGAGTAGGGGTCTGTATGCTGTCTCTTGGGCTGTGCTGAGGAGACAGGGTCTGCTGGGCGTTTCATGGACACAGGATGGGATGTCCGGCTGTGCTCAGATGGGAAAGGCAGTGTTGCTATGGCAACATGGCGCAGTATTTCTGAGAAGGATCCGTCCAGGATAACCTCCAGAAGCCCTGATGAGGTCACTCCAACGGCAGTGGTGATGTCATCACAGAGACGCAGGGCCTGCAGAGAGTTGCCTCCACTTAACAGGAAGTTGGAGTCCTCCTGGATGGCTTCATCCTCCGTTAGACCTAAAGTCTCCTGACACACACAAATATACAGGTACAAATATGTAAACTCTTGATGTAAAGGGGATACTGACTTGTATGTGACCATAATAAAACAACATAATGGCTTGTCTGTACCCTCCACAGAGACTGGAGTCTCTCTCTCAGTGTCTCCATGTCCCCCAGTGCACTATGGGACTCTGAACCTGCTCTCTGTCTCTGGTAGATCTTCATAAGTTCACCCATAGACACTTTCCCTGAAGAAACACCATTTCATTTACACCAGACTTCAGATACTACCAAGGTCAAAAAACGAATGGTAAAACCCTGATAGAAAATAATTTAGAATGCAGCATCTACAGTAGAGTCTAGCGATGCTCAGCTACAGAGGACAGTGTCACTCACCATGTGAGGATAGTGGTAGGGCCGGGACCAGGACTAGGGTGTCTGGAACACTGTGACTGGGTAGGACCTGAGACAACCTGTGGAGGATGGCCTTCTGTAGGCCTCTAGTTGAGGGGGCAGTCTCTTCAAGATGCTCTACCTGGTGCTCTACAGGGGAGGAGGAATGGGTTGTCTTTTGTTCTCCAGACGTAGAGCAGGCTACGACAAAGGCCACCAGCCGAGACCCCTCATACAGACCCACAGCACATGCCTCCACCTGGGGTAGACTCATTACAACCTGAAGGGGGATATGGAGGATTGAAAGATCAATGACTGGAGGTGGGGATAGCACAGGAAAATTGGTGATATGTGCCTGACATGACATGCTGTCTGAAATGGTACTGACTTGCTGTAAGGTGTCCAGATGCAGCCGCTGTCCATGGCGTTTGACCAGTCGGTCCCGCCTCCCGAGGAAGTAGAGATGTGTGTCTCTAATCTGCACCCAGTCTCCTGTGGACCGCATTGTACCAGGAGCAACAGTCACCTCGTCATCTAGAAGGCACACCCTGTCCATCCCACCTATAAACACCTGTCCTTCCCCCTGAGTGATGACGCAGCCGTCCTCATCTCTTAGCTCCACGGTGGTCTCCATCAGGGGAGGACCCAGCGGCACAGAGGATTCAGCCCTGTGAAATATCCATCCCGGTAAACAACAGAGTCAAATCAATTATATGTCCAGGGTGCAGAGAATTGGATAAAAGGTTCATAAAATGAGGTGCTGGTTTAGGCAGCAGTTGGATGCCACAGTCAGGGTTTTAGGGTTCAGTGGTCACTCACATGTCAGTAGACTGCAGGAGGCTCTCTGGTAAGTGGTAGCAGCAGGCCCAGCAGGAAACCTCAGTGATGCCGTAGATGTTGTAGATGTGAGTGCAGTTCCCCTGCTGCCTCCAGCTACGGAGCAGGGCTAGGGAGGGACAGGCCTCGCCCCCTAGGGCTAACACACGTAGAGAAGAGCCAGCAGAGAGGACCTCTTCCTGTAGGACACGCCTTCCAAAACGCCCAAGCAGAGTGGGCGTCACCTGAAGTAGACAAAATATTAGCACATGCAACAACAAAAAGCAACAAAAGGCTTGATAAGTTACTCTCATCCCACTGTCATAGTAACCTGTAAGACGGTCGCTTTGTGTTTCTTAAACAGCACATGAGCCAGTCTGTTGGGCATTCTCTTAATCACAGTGGGGACGATGAGGAGACGTGCCCCTGATGACAACGCCAAAAATATCTCCACCACTGAAGGGTCAAAAGTCAGGGGAGAGGCCAGGAACACCACATCATCTGGTGTCATCTGAAACAGAGATCTGAAGAGATAAAGACAGAATGCTGTTTAACAAACAACATTTAATGAAATTCTTAACATTCAATGCAATCAGTAATCTGGACATTGATATACAGGAATACATGCATTACACCAATCCAACCAAAGGGACATACCGGAGGTGCAGTATATTGGGCACTATACACTTATGTGGTACCCTCACGGTCTTGGGAAGCCCTGTGGTTCCAGATGTGTGTAATATATATGCCAGTGCCCCCTGGCTGGCACTCTCTGGAACTGCAGCAGGAGTAAAAAGGTCAGCATTCGGCTCCTCTTTACGGGCTGCAGTTGGTCTGTGCTGTACTAGTACGAGGGTTAGGTTGTGAGCAGACCACACTGCACACACCTCTATAGACATGAGGTTGGAAAATGCCATCTGGAATTGCTAGGGAAAGAGAGAGAAAGATAGAGTCAAATAGTCAGAAGGTGAAACCTGTCAGCAAGTAATCATAATTGTAAGCCACAGTTGTAATATAAACCACTCTCATAATGCTTTGTGAAGTCCACTCTTACCTGCAACAGGTCACTCTGTAGAACACAGTACTTCAGCCCACACTGCTTCATGACACTGGCAGACAAGAGTGCTGGGGCATCTGGGTCCAGTGGTACATATGCAGCAGGTAACTGGAGGATGCTGACAGACAGAGGATCCCCTTGAGAGCTGTGTTTACAGTAGTCCAAGCCGAGAACTTACAGTAGACTTGGGTAATACTAATCTATGGTATGCAACAGCTGATCAAATGGATCAACCCCCATTGAGAATCATTAGCTATCTGCACACCATTAAAAAGAGAGCAGGGAATAATATATTGCCATAGAGATGGATCTAATTTGGGCTAATTGGATGGTGCTGTTCCAGATCATCTATTGTATAAATATACAATTGCTTTGATTTCCAATACTAAACTTACCCCAGAATCCACACAGGAAGGTTGATATCTGGCTGACAATATAATGCAATTGCTCTTGTATTTTGCACACACTGTATCTGTAGAAAAAGTGTTAATTCATTTCCAAGAGCAACAAGTTCGTGGTAATAAAGCAACATAGGACATCCTCCTGTTATTCCATTGTCAAATGTGACAGCTATTTTGCCACTATGCAAAGAGGAAGCTGCGAGCACCATGTCTTGTAGTGTTTTCGTTGCCATCTCCCGGTGAATACGGAAAATCTAAAGTATGGCTATTCACTATCAAATTCATGTTACATAGTTACTTTACAGAACTACTCATTTTGTTGTTGGCTGGTCGATGTTTTGTCGCATGAAGATGACATCACACCATGTAGAAAAAAACCGTGTCACATAGTGAAACATCCAATCATAGTTCAGTATGTTGTTGCGGGAAATTTAAAAATATTTTCGTGACTAGCTGGAGTACAGCTACGACCTGAAGGGACTTTTTGCATCAGGTTAGAATATCAATTTAGCTAACCATAAAACCTAAACATTTTCATAACCTAAACCTGTCTCCTAACCTACCCCATTAATTATCCTAACCTGCTACAAAAAAAACTACTTCCGGTCGAAGCTGTATTCCGCTAGTCAGAGCCCTTGACCCGGAGAGAAGCAAACAAATGAGGGGAATACATTTTTTTCGTTTTAGTGTTTTGATTGATAAAGACTGACAACATGAACGACTTCGTAAAAAATAAATTTCAGAACAATGTCAAGATTTACACTGATAATCTGGAGAGAATCGTTGAGAAGGTAGGTGGAAATGGACTGGTAGCTAGTTAACGTTAGGGAACGTCAGTTTAGCTAACGTTGGCTAACTTGTAACTCTGCCGTGAGCCCGTGACTGTAACTAGAAGTTTGTAGTATTCTTCTGACGATTTTGTATGATGATCATAGTTAGAAAAGACACACTCTTTTGGTGTTCGCCAACTAACTAGTAGTAGCAGAGCAGATGCAGTTTTCAAACCGTATGTAGCGACTCACTTTGGTAGTAGCTAGTCTTTCTCGCCAACATCCCCCTTATGGCCACGGGACGAAATGCTCCAACAATGCACACCCCTCATCAATGGCACTCAGGACTACTAAGCATGTACCAAATCAAATTGTATTTGTCACATGCCCCGAATATAACAGGTTTAGACCTTAGTGAAATGTTTACTTACAAGCCCGCCCTTAATAACCAACAATGCAGTTTTAAGAAAAATAAGAGTTAAGTAAAAAAATTTAAAAAAAGATGGATGGATGAGTAAAAAATAACAACAAATAATTAAAGAGCAGCAGTAAAATAACATAACGAGGCACAGGTTAGTCGAGGTAATATGTACATGTAGGTAGAGTTAGTGACTATGCATAGATAATGAACAGAGAGTAGCAGCAGTGTAGACCATACGCACTACCCTCTGTAGTGCCTTGCGGTCGGGGGCCAAGCCATTGCCATACCAGGCAGTGATGCCCTTGATGGTGCAGCTGTAAAGGATCTGAGGACCCATATCAAATATTTTCAGTCTCCTGAGGGGGAATAGGCTTTGTCCTGCCCTCTTCACGACTGTAGTCCTTCGTCTTGATCACATTGAGGGAGAGGTTGTTATCCTGGCACCACACGGCCAGGTCTCTGACCTCCCCCCTATAGGGAAACATCCAAATGTGCCTGTATTTACTCTTTCTGGCTCAACAGTATTCAAAGCTGCATGATGATGGGACTGAGGTGAACCTGGAGGACATAACTCCCCAAGGTAAACAAAAGTCAGTTTATGGTGTCACTGTGGACCTTCAGTGCTTGAAGAATAATTGTTTAGTCTTGTCAACAACAAGTAGCCAGCTTTATGTTGATGGGTAAACCATCTGGACTCAAAAGAATTGGCTCCATGCCTTGATGTTTTGTTTTTTTTCATGTATCCTGTCATTGGATGGAGAAGATGTGAGCCGTTGCATGTTCAAGTCAGAGTTGGCGCTGTCAAAGCTGGAATTGTCAAAGGTTTGTAAATGATCTGTGGCTAATTATTTTACATCCACTTTGTACATTTTCTGTTTATGTTGACTTTACATTTTTCTGAGGAATCTCTTTCTGGATCACACCTCTTATCTACCTTCTCTTTAGAGTGATGCTGGCCTGGCAGAGCTGTCACTAGGAGGTAGGGAACTACAACATGTTGTTTCTCTGTGAGATGTGCACTTGTTCAATTGATCTAAATCTATATTCAAGTTATGTTTTGCTATTTCAGATATTTCTGAAATACACAGGCCACATGACACCACTGGATACTTCAAGGTAAATTGCTTTTACTTAATCTAATTGGAGTTCTCCCAATCTGGGGCGGCAGGGTAGCCTAGGTAGCCAGGCAGTTAACCCACTGTTCCTAGGCCGTCATTGAAAATAAGAATTTGTTCTTAACTGACTTGCCTAGTTAAATAAAGGTAATATATAAATAAATAAAAATCTATCGAGCAATGACCTACACACACAGAAAACTGATTGTGGACAGAACAGATCTGTCTGTTTGGAGACTAGAGTCCAACCAGATGTTAACAGTTCACATTACTATAGCATAAAATCAAAGTTGTTGGTCACATACACCGTTTTGCAGATGTTATAGCGAGTGCCACACAATGCTTATGTTACTAGCTCCTAACAATGTAGTAAAAGGTCAACAATTATGCGAATAATCAATACATATAAAATCTTAATGTCCGAATGAGTCAATTAACCCAAGCGGCACCGTAACAGTAATCCAGATATGTCAAGAATCCAGTATATAAATATATAAGCAGTGTAGCTAAAATGCAATGTTATACTAGTAGAAATAATAGTAGCGTTTGTCAAGAATAATATTTAAATACACATAACAAAACCCCATGGAAAAATAAATCTTACTGTACTTCTCGTGTTTTCCAACAGATGGACATCTCATACCACCAGTATGATGCCAACAGTGATTGTGTCGATGAGGGTGCCTTAGACACGAGTGCTGTCACTGCCCCCAGTAACGATTCTGCTATGCATCAGGCTGCCGAGAACAGCCACTGTACGTTAATTATTTCAACATAAACCCCAGTGACTTTATGAAATACAACTGCAGCACTTTCTTTTGTTTTTGACATTTCTGATGAATAAATTGGATTTGTATCGCCTCCAACAGGGGTGGACAATTCCAAGGTGAATGAGACTAGAAGTAACCTGTGGGGGGCACCAGAGGAGCAGGATTGGGAGCTGGAGCGCTCTCTGAGCGGTCAACGGAGCACTCTACAGGAGCTGTATCCCAGCATGCTCAGTCAGATAGGAGAGGCCTGGAGGCGCCAACATGTGTCCGACGCGGCTGTAGGGGTGCTAAGGAGGTACCACAGACTCAGGTGGTCGTCTAACAGAAACTTCAACAGCACCCTGAGACCAGCTCACAGAAAACCTGACCTCAACATTAGCCAATCCATCCTCCCAACATCTCAGAACACCACACTGAATGTGAGTAATCCCAAGAGTCCAAAGTTTAACCTCAAAAGGACAAACGGCACCCATCCTCCTCCACAGACCAAGGTCATCCTCCAGAAGTGGCCAGCAGAGAGGCAGTCACCCAGGAAGCGGACAAATTCAGGAAATGGACAACCGTCTCGCTCTTTTCCACTGATGGACTTCTCCTCTTGTCCTTCCTCTGCAGGCTCCAGTCCTGCCGCCTCTGCTCCCTCTTCCCCTCCCTCTTCCCCTCCCTCTGCTCCTCCTTCTTCCCCTCCCTCTTCCCCTCCCTCTGCTCCTCCCTCTTCCCCTCCCTCTGCTCCTCACTCTTCCCCTCCCTCTGCTCCTCCCTCTTCCCCTCCCTCTGCTCCTCCCTCTTCCCCTCCCTCTTCCCCTCCCTCTGCTCCTCCCTCTTCCCCTCCCTCTGCTCCTTCCTCTGCAGCCTCCTCTGCAGCCTCCTCCGCTCCCTCCTCCCCTACCTCTGCAGCCTCCTCTCCTCCCTCTGCAGCCTCCTCTCCTCCCTCTGCAGCCTCCTCTGCTCCCTCCTCCCCTCCCTCTGCAGCCTCCTCTGCTCCCTCCTCCCCTCTCTCTGCAGCCTCCTCTGCTCCCTCCTCCCCTCTCTCTGCAGCCTCCTCCCCTCCCTCTGCAGACTCCTCCCTACAGGAGAACCCTGAGCTAGATGAGGCCCCCCTAAACCAAACCTTCACGGTGTCTATGTCCTCTGCCCCACTCACCAGGGTTAGGTATACTACCCTTGTCTTCAGTCCTGACACAGCAGGAGGGTTGAGCAGCCCATCTCTGAGGTGTGCCGTCCCCAGTCAGAGGATTTTCACAGCAGTACGCCCTGTGGTCAGTATGGACATGTCTTCAGACACAGAGAGGTCTGTCTCAGCAGCACAGAGTCCCTACAGAGCCAGACTGCTGAGCTGGGAAGGCCAGCGTGCATCTCCTAACACTGACCATAGAAGCCTCAAATCAGGCGTTGCTGGATATCAGAGAAACATGGTGACGGTGGAACCCAGATCTTCCCCTGCGTTTTCCCCCTCTTTTCAGAGTCCTCTGATGTCACCCAGGAAGCTTCACCACCTAGACGCCTGCAGTACCTCCCAACTGAAAGTCCACTCATCTCGAGTCACACATCAGGAGTCTACTGCTGGGGCAGCTCAGCCAAAGCTCCAGCGACATTATTCCCTGGATTCATTCTCCCCATCCATCAGTCTAAGGAACTCCACTAAGCAGATCGATGAGGACTTCCAGAAGCTTTACCACAAGCTTGTGTGTCAGGGCAAATACCACAAGCTTGTCTGTCAGGGCAAATCGGTCCCCTCCTGTCGCATGTGTGAGAGGAGAGCAGAGACCACCAGAGGCCCCTCCTCCTCTGCTCTGGCTGCCCTGGCCCTGTCTCCTCACCACTCTGTCATGAGGAAGCGTCGCAGGGAGCTGGTCCAGAAACATTCCCCAGAGTCCAAACGCTTCAGAGACAACTCCTGCGTGTACTCACCAGGATCTCTCCGCCAGAGGAGAGAAATGATCAGGTGCCAGAATCGCTTAGACAGCCACTTGTCCTCCACGCATCTATCCTCCATCCAGAGGGACATCTCCTGTGACTCCCACACCTGGAGCCCGCATAGGGCCAGCCTGTTTCAGATCCGCCACAGCCCCCATCACCACTCAGACGCAGCAGTCAGGAAAGCTGCAGCCTCCTGGTCTGGCCTGCATGTTGATCAGCCCTCTCCTGCTTGTGTAAGGGTCTTCCACAGAAACAATGTACACACAGAATACCAGTATTTTGTTTCCTTATATTTTGTAACATTGCTGTCCTGTCTCCTGTTTTAGAGAGCGAAATACAACAGATTTGTTGGGATTCATCCAGG
Source organism: Oncorhynchus mykiss (assembly GCF_013265735.2). Taxonomy (NCBI): domain Eukaryota; kingdom Metazoa; phylum Chordata; class Actinopteri; order Salmoniformes; family Salmonidae; genus Oncorhynchus; species Oncorhynchus mykiss. The sequence continues at coordinate 28,988,107 of NC_050570.1, forward strand.
TTAGTTTCTTGGAAAATAAAATTCTGAACTTTGACCACCGCAATGAATGTATTCAGTTCTGATGAGACCATTTCTCCCCCCAGGAAAGTCACCTGTCAAGGCAGAGTGCCAATGTGGCTGTTCGCCAAGGTAACCATGACCTTATTCAGTCTGTTCTGTGTTGTCGTTGAAGATTCATTTTGTTTCTCATGTTAACCAGCCTCCCTTCTTTCCCCAGTTTCTCTAGGAGACAGCTTCTGTATAAATGATGTCAGCCCACAGAAAGGCCTGCACCTCTAGATGATATGACTGTTAAATATGTTGCTGTTTTATATCAGCTTTTAAAACATGTTCCAATGACTCATTTGTTACAGTGTTCCCACGAGGTCTTTTTTTATGCCCCCTTGGGATAACAATAGCTGTTTTTGGAACAGATAGATGCATAAAATACATACTAAATGACTTTGTAATAAAACAAGTTTGAAAACTTTTTGGCTGTATGCATTTATTTTATCACCTTACATTTTCTTACATATCACAATAGGGAAAGTCTAATTATGATCAACATAAAGAATCTGAAATGTACTTTACAAGAGGATTCATGTAAATAAGGGAGACAAAAGATTCAACTACTTTAAACAGGTCTGCATATGTATTTTCCTATTTAAAGATTTTTGGCTATATGAAACGAAGGCAAGTTGTTTCTACTAAACATTACGTCTTACAGCTGATAAGGCAACTTGTAACATCTCTCCTATGAGAGGATAGAAATAAGGGGTTGGAACACAGCTACTTTCACCTCACAAAATGTTGCTTTTCAGTAACAATGGAATGAAAAGGCTGAGTTCAAATGTAATACATTGACATGCATACGGTTGTGTTGCCAGAATGGCAGGGTTAAGTACAATAAACAGCAGTAGTGTGATCGAGAACAGTTTGGTTGTGGTCATCTATGGTAGCTTCAGCTGTGTCTGATGACTTGAGAGGGTTGTGGTCAACGGTCACCACTCCAGTTCCACAGGGTATTTGCCTGTGAGGCAGGCGGTGCAGTGGCCCACTCTCCTGCTGGCATTGGTGTTGATCCTCTCATCCTTCCCCTGGAGGGAGGGGATTCCTCCCTGCACCGCTGATAACAGGCCCTCAACCGACAGATACCTCACACTGGTTGCACCTACAGAACACATCAGTTTGCCACACACACACAACTGGTGTTAACCAACCATGTCGCAAGTCACAGATCAAAATGTGAATCTAGAGGGGACTACTCTCAAAAACATGAACTTTGTAGCGTTCCAAATCTCACCAATGTAGCCCGCAATGTCCTCAAACTCTGGCCTGTTAGCGATGAGTTCCTCTTTTGTGGGGATGTTGATGCCCATGTAGCATGGGAACCTGATGGGTGGTGAGGCAACACGGATGTGAACCTATAGGAGGGAGGTAAGCAACCAAAATGGGTGGTCATTACAGACAACGCGAGACCAAACTTAGTATAGTACTCAACCATTATAACAAGGAGAGATTACCTGCAGTATAATTGATAGAAAGAGGGCTGATAATGATCCAACTCTGGGCCACTCACCTCTGTGGCTCCTGCTTCCTTTAAGAGCTTTATTATGGGGGAGATGGTGTTGCCCCTGACAATGGAGTCATCAACGAGCACCACTCGCTTGCCTATAAAGTTGTCTGTCAGTGCCCCAAACTTCTTGGCCACCCCCAACTGCCTGAGGCGTGTGTTTGGTTGAATAAACGTTCTCCCAACATAGCGATTCTTACACAGAACCTCCACGTACGGCAGTCCCGACTGCAGAGATGGAACAGCATAGTACAGACTGAAGCCCAAGAGGAGCACATGCATACATACCAAGCATAAAAAAAATGAAAGAATAGTCAAGACATGCAACTTATCAAAACGTCCTATAGGCGACTACTAAATGGTCATGGAAAACAGAGAAGACCTGATCAGTGTGTTTTTACTGCCTCACCTGTTGAGCATATCCCAGTGCAGCCGGTGTAGCAGACTCGGGCACAGTGCTGACCACGTCTGCCTCTGTAGGGGCCTCAACGGCCAGCTGACGTCCACAGCGCTGCCTCACCGTGTACACCATCTGACCTGAAACACCAGGAGGAAACTATAGGTGCTCTGGCATCAGGCCAAAGGCAGGTAACCTAGTGGTTAGAGCGTTGGGCCAGTAACCAAAAGGTTGCTGGATCACATCCCCGAGCTGACACGGTGAAAATCTGTCATTCTGCCCCTGAACAAGGCATTGCTCCCCAGTAGGACGTCATGGTAAATAAGATTATTGTTTTTTTAAACTGACTTGCCTAGTTAAATAAATGTTTTAAAAAAAAACACATTGTGTGCCATAATCTCCCAGTCAAACTATTCACTACTCTCACCGACTAAGTACTAAATCAGTTTTAGTGTTATTAGCTAGGCCAACTTCTAAATATGCCTACCTTCAAATATGGAATCTGGTCTGGCAAAGTAGACATATTCAAAGATGCAGAATGCAGGGAGGTCTCCCTCAGGGCGAGGGACGATGCTTAGGGACTTCACACCGTGTTTGGAGATCTGGACTATCTCTCCAGGCATCACCTCTCTGTAGTACCTGAGGACCAGACCGAGCAGAAAGAGGCTTGTGAGCCACACATTGCCATGGCAATAAGAGAACGGTAACCATGGTGATGAGAGCACTCACTTGGCACCGATGGACTGGAAGCTGCAGGACTCTGATGACACCACCCAGCCCTCTGTCTCCCCCTCGCCAGCACCTGACAGTGGACAGAGTATGGCCTGTCAATCATCCATCCTCTTCCACCTCTTTAAGGGTGCCAATATATTTGATTATAGATTAGTAACCCTGCTCATAGATAATGCACAAATCAAGAGATCCAAAAATACCATGCAGCGCTAAGGAAGGACCAAAAATACCTGCAGTGTGGAGTTTAGAAATGGGGACGAGGCGCCCAATACTGAGGGGTCTGTTTCCATACGGGTCACGGATAGCATAGATCACATCTGTGTACATCACCAGCAGCGAGTAGGATGTCGGGGTCTCATGCATCAGGTTCTTTATCCTGCAATGGCGAGAATAAACAATGAAGATGAAGAAGAGTGTCACAGGAGATGGGGTATTATTAGAATAGAAGCTTCTAGAACCAACCTGGCAACCCAGTCAGGGGCATCCAGCTCCTCCATGGGTGGAGTCAGAGCCAGCAGCTGGGTGATGAGCTCACTGTCTGAGCTGGTGGACAGGCCCACGCCGTGACGCATCACCTGCCATACACATAACACACACAGTAATGTACCTTTAAAACAGAAAACACACAAGGTCGGTGGATATGACAGCACAACCCACCTTCTTACGCAGTGCAGCTGCATTGACCAGCTCCCCGTTGTGTGCCACAGCGATCTTGCCGTGCAGTGTGTCCACCACAAAGGGCTGGCAGTTCTGCAGCTCAGAGATGCCCGTGGTGGAGTAGCGTGTGTGCCCGATGCCCAGGTTACCGTAGCGCAGCTTCAAAAGGTTCTCAGGTGGGAAGGCGTTGTTCACTAAGCCCATTCCCTGAGTTGGGAAGAGACGTAGATAATCACAACACATAGGCAGACAGGGACATCTTGGGCACACACACACACTGAACTTTGCTCTCCTAAAACCCTGTGCATTAAAAATAAAAATAAATGTAGCCAAACTGTGATTAGTAAAGCTTTAAGTGATGATATCACATGCCTGTTTTTATGCTACAAGTGTCTCATTTCTATACAGTGTGTTCTCTCCTTGTACTTCTGAGATTTTAGTTAACTAATAGGACTGAATCTCCCACAGATGGAAGGGTTTAAAAATGTGTTTTGTTGTTTGGGGGGGGGGGGGGGGGGGGGGGTGATAGTATTATGCCTAGTTTGAGGCCACTGATGGGATGTTGTGTAAATTAGAGGACAAGTTGAGTATCTTTGTAATCTAGAATGAGTAGGATTGTAGCCATTTCTCTGTCATGTTTCCATACTGAATGGTTCTGTTTGTCACACATTTGTACCTTGAGGGTGTTGTACGTTGGTGGGTTGACTCCATTGCTTGTGACAATCCCAGCACTTTCCTGACCCCTAGGTAAACAAAAACAAATAGATTGCTTGAATGACAGTTTTAGTGAGGTGGAAACACTTGCAACAATGACACAGCAGTCCTTAAATCTCTTACACCCAAACCTACTCGACTTTGCTTGATGCAACATGTTTGAGGCCAGCTTTTATTCATGCATAATGCCTTGGGGCAGACTAAACCGTTTTGGTGAAGGAGAAGTGGTGTGGGGGGAGAAATGGGGGTTGTGTGTATCTGCAGTGGAGTTTCCTTATATGGAGTGGCCTTGCGCTGCAGACGATTTGCCAAGCTGCTTCTCGGATTACAGTCCATCCCTCCCCCACATCACAAAGCTTAAGCCAGTAGTGAGGCTGCGTGGGCGTTCCTCTCAGGCTTAAACGCCTGGTTGCCTAGGGAACCGGGCAGCAGAGGAAGGGGGGCTGGGAGAGAAAGAAGCGTTTCCAGGTCAGCTCAAACATGGAGAGAGGAGCAGGGAGACAAAGAAGAGGTGAAGAAGACACGGTAGAGGTAGAGGAGACAGGAACAGCAGGACAGTGGGGGGAAGCGGAGGTGCTGGCTCTTCTGTCCGTGTGGGGGGAGCTGGGAGCAGCTCAGCATTCAGGCGTCAGCAGCAGAGCCACATTTGAATGCATCTCAGAGCAGCTGAGAGGGCTCAGCGTGCTGCGGGACTGGAGGGAGTGTCAAGCCCAGTGCAGGAGGCTGGGACTGCAAGCCAGGAAGGCTGAATCACCAGGCACATTCAACAACTACAATCAGGGGGCAGCAGCCATGATGGACACCCAAATGACCCCAAGTGACTTGGTGGAAGAGGAGGAGGATCTGACCAGTGAGAAAGAGGCCCACTCTTCCTTAGTCACAATGCAGGAAGGTAACTCGGAGTTACAGGAACAGTGTTATATTGGGAGAGAAATATACAAGTGCTTACAAAATATTTGTATATGGAAACTTTGAAACAATTACAGTATATAGCAATTGGCGTAGGTTATAGGAAGCAATGAAATAAAACGAGCTGCGACATCCCAACACACTAGCTGTGAGTGATGGATTGTTAAGATAATGTCAGAAAAACAGTGGACCATAGACTATGCCTAATAAATGTAGTACCAAATCTTAAGTTGTTTAGTATATGCAGCAGTAGTCTAACTAGCAGTCTTTAAATGATCCCTCATCTAAATAAGAAGCCTCAGAGGCTGCTTTGTGACCAAGATGTTGACTCGGACACAACTGGAGTCACATACCAGTAGCCTAGAAAAAGGATTACACTGAATCTAAATAAACCCGAGTATCTGTAACAGACCATATCAAAAAAGTATCCCTTGATTCACATTCCTTTAAAAATGTAAGCGTATGTGTGTGTTCGTTTAGGAGGCCCGGGTCAGATTCTTCATGGGGCTCTCCCCTACGCCCAATGCGTGGGCCCGGAGGGGGGCCGCCACTGGACAGATGAGGAGGTGCGGGCTCTGCTGTGCGTCTGGTCTGACCGCCACGTCCGGCAGCGTCTGAAAGGGACGCTACGCAACAAGGCCATCTTCCAGGAGATGGCCCGCCGCATGCAAAGAGGTTTCGGAGTGGTGCGCAACTGGAAACAATGCCGCACAAAATATAAGAACCTCAAGTATGAGTACAAGATGGCCAAGAGCGCCCAGGCCGCTGCAGGCAGCAGCGGCAGTGGCCCAGGAAGGTACATGAAATTCTTCGACGAGTTGGAGGCCATATTGCTGGACAGGGGACTTGATGGGAAGGATGGGAACCATGATATGCAGAGGAGAGGACCTGATGTTGACCAGGGAGCTGGGAGGCTGGAAACTCTTGGAGGCCAGACACAGTCAACAGCACCTGCAGGAGACCTGGTCATTGAGATAGATGGTGAGGTTTTAATGAATGATGATACTGAATGAGTACATTGCCTAGTCTTAGTTCTACTTTTTACAGTCCTGGAACAAATGTCTCTTTCAGATGACAATAGTGACGATTATGAGCTGGACACAGACCCAAATCAAAGGGAATTAGGTATGTGTAACCAAATAACCTACAGCAGAAATGCCTTCTGAAATTTAACAGCTATGCCCGTTGCCCACTCACTATTCTGTCTCCCACCCTAATAGAGGCCCACATATCACCACTGGACCAGTCTAGCGCCGAGCAGTTCCACGTGGTAACGGTGTCTGACACAGGACGGAACTGGAGTGACCAGGAGGTGCGTGCACTGATCCAGGTGTGGTCTGAAGAGGGCGTGTGCAGGCAGCTGCAGAGCTCCACCAGGAAGAGGGACATCTTTGTGCAGATCTCCTGCCGACTACTGCAGCAGGGGGTGGAGCGTGACTGGAAGCAGTGTCACACCAAATACAAGAACCTCAAGTACCTGTACCGCTCCTTACAGAGGGGAAGGGCTGACGGCACGGACCCGCGCCACCTTATGAGGTTCTATGATGAGGTGGATGCCATTTTGACCAGGTCGGATAGTGGACCTGCCATGAGATATGAGGAACAAACAGAGGCTGGTGCCATTTTGGCTGGGGCGGCCATGATGGGGTACGAGGATGGCAAAGATGCCATTTTCATGTCGTCAGATAGAGCAACTGCAAGAATGGGACATGAAGAGAGGACTCGTCCAGTTAACTCTTACACAGCTCAAAGTTATGAGGTTATCCCCAGGAATGAGGACAAACGAGCATACACAGGTAAAAAAATAAAAAGTGCCTCAGATAGAAATTGTAGATAAACCGAAGGTCACTCAATATAATTTAGTGGTGACCATATAAAAGATAACAGACAAGCCATTACATCTTCAGACATTTCCCACATCTCTATGTTATAGCCTATAACAAGCTAATTTCTCAGATTAAAAATTAACCCCCATCAGCCCCAAAGCTGGTGGTCAGAGACAGCAGAACCTGGTGGAGGAAAAGAGGTTCTGATATTGTGCATTAACACTGATTTGTCATATGCCTATTGGTTTCTTACAGGCAATGCTGAGATGGATAAAAGAGAGGACGCGACAGCAAAAAGAGGGCTGAAGAGGAAAGCATTGGATCAAGGTTAAATTGTACCTCCTCCATCAACAATTATGTTTGTCACATCACGAGAATGTCTTATCTCATTTTAAAATCCACACATGACCAAAGGCTCAGTAACAGACTAACGATGGACAGTGTGACTGGGTGAGTCAGTCCAGTGACTTGCCAAGGAGTCTCCTAATCAAATCACGAGAGGGTGGGTTGGTAAAGAGTCAGGAAACTGCTGAGAAAAGACTACGACATTGGCCTTTACAAAACTGCAATATGGCTTATGTGTATCCCATCTGTTCAAAAAGTAGAACAGTGTTTTCAGTAAAATCAAGATTACAATCTGTCATCAAAATCTGAAGAGATCACATTCTTTTGTACACATTTTGAAATATTCTTCGAGCACATTAGCACGATCAATTTGAGAGGACCAAGGTCAAGAATCTGCGCCAGATAGCTCTTTTGTACATCATGGCAGCCCCAATTCTGATATTTGTTTTCTCCACTAAATTGGTCTTTTGATCAACCACTTCAGATATTCGGTCAGATCCAAATTGGTCAAAAGACCAATTAGTGGGAAAAAGATCAGAATTGGGCTGCCTATATATTCGCCCTATATGAACACAACCCATGTGTCACAGACTTCAACACACAGTAAAAATTGAGTAAAGGCATTTAACCCCTCAACTCAATCTCTGATGTACTGACCCTATTGATTCCTTGTTTTATTTTTATAGATACACATAGACCTGTGAAAAGGCATGACACTGGGGGCTGCTGTGCTGAGAGTATTGACTTCCAGTACAAAGAGGAGGATCAATACATTCCTATTATAGAGATCAACTCAGTCTGTTCCATGGCAGCCTCTGACTCATTCCGAGAAAAACAGGTAGGCGTCAGAATGTGAAAAATTATGTTTTAGCATCATAGTAACCAGTTGACTGCTGTATACAATAAGAGTCTGAAAGTCGTGGTACACAATACCTTTACGAAAGATATTGAGTTGAGTCTCCATTGGAGAAATGTATCAGCGCTAGTCTGGAATCAAAGGACGAGATGTCCATACTTTCACGGGAAACAAAGTAACACTTAAAATGTCCAATTTAGCAAGAAGTGATCAAGAAAGTTTGACGTCACATCATGTGTTGTTCTGAGAAATGGACCGCTCCCTCCAATGTATTTTCTCAGTGAAAGTTGCACAATGGGTTTGAGGGTTTGATAAAGCAAGTGTATAATCAATTATGGGAAAGATAGTCGGAATTTGTGCTTAGCGGATGGGTATACAAAATAGTTGACGGCGCTATGTAAACGTGCTAGCTAGAAAACAAACTCACCTGTGCTGTAGCGCTACAAGACCCAAAGTTAACACTTTGGCAACTTCTAGTTGTGTTGGCCATTCCCCTGCTGCAACACAGCCAAACACTCCGCACTCTTCTCCGATGCCAGATTCTTCGAACTCGCTCATTCTTCAGTCCCTGCGCGTCTCAGCTTGTATACTTCACACTCACAGCAGTGCAATTCCACGTTTTACACACTGACCACGTGTTAAAAATAGTGCTAGCGGGAAAGTATGCTTCCTCTTGTTGGTTAGCGTCTACACACAGACGGGCTCAATCTAGTACAGGGCTACAAAATGGGGATGCTTGCTATGAAGCCTATTGAATTGACTCGATAAAATGTAACGTTACTTCGAGTTGACAGCCCCTGGCAAGACGGAATCATCCGTGGCAGATTGCGAAAGTACTAGGCCGACAATTTACAGACGAAAAAAAAGTATATAGATTTGATGACTTGACTGATAATGTCAGCTAGTCCAAGATTTCCAATCATTCGCCCTGGGTTTTTTTTTGTGTGTGATAAAGGTGCAATGAGATTTATTTGAAAGTATTCAAGAGATACTAATCAAAAAACGACAAATAAGCCATTGTATCGCTGATATATGTAGTGATGAGGCATAACTTCCCCCCACGTGGAGAGAGGCCTTCATTACTTTGACTGAGTCTAAATCAACAAACCCCGCCCACCCAGTGAACAAGCCTTGCACAACGAACTCGCTCATTGCAGAGTCCTCTTTCTGTGCTGACTTTTCTACGGGTTGCGGGTGAAGTTGCGAAAATTATAAATAAGATATTTTGGGTGTACATTTCCCACACTTGATTTAATATATTTTTGCTTGCTTTACTTTTCAGGGTTGCAGATCGTCTTCCAACATGGCGTCTCCATCAGGTATGTTTTCCACCAAAGTACAACTTGTAGGCCCATTACTTATGTTTGTTCATTTGCAAAACGGTCCATCAAGTAATTTCAAGATGGATAATTGAAATGATGATGCAATCAGATGTCTATTGTACACACGCGTTTATCGTAAAAATCGATGAACCAATGTTTGGGGTTATTCACTGTTTCATTGTTTTCTGGTTTTGAAGAGCTGAAACTGGGACAGAAACTAAACGAGGGAAAGACCAAGCAGATTTTCGAACTCGCGGATGAGCCAGGCCATGTTTTGGTCCAGTCGAAGGACCAAATCACAGCAGGGAATGCAGCGAGGAAGGACCAGATGGAGGGCAAGGCCGCGATAGCAAACAGAACCACGAGCTGTGTTTTCAAGTTGCTGCAGGAGGCGGGTGAGTCGTCAGGCTACACTGTTATCAATTATGCAAGTTAGTAAGTGCTAATGACATGTAAATGTTATGATTAGTTTGGCAATATATGCATGTGTGGGTGCTTGTGATACTTTGTTTAATTGTGCCCTCCGCCATCCTTTCAAGTGTCGAGAACATCAGATTGTTTTGTAATCAATTCGAAAGCTTCTTGGATCTGTGAGAAATATACATTGTCCTGGGACATTTAAGTGTGCCAACAATTCATGAATGGATTCGTCTGCAGGCTAGAATGCAATTAAACAGCTATTATCAGGAATTGTTCTGTCTGTAACTGAGCACAGTGGCCAGCTGTCCTGAGTATCCAGGCCATGTTAGATTCCTGTGTTTGACATTGGAATCACAGTAGTCTGTTACTAAACACTACTTGATCAGAAATAACTCCATGTTGCGTTTATTTTTTAAATAAAGCTAAAAAAAAAGCTAAATAAGCCTAACTGTGGAAATGAATTCGTTGCAACTCAGAATGTGTCCCACTCTAGCCCTCTTTCCTCCCCTTCATCTAAGACAATGGCATATCTGACTGGCTGTTAATTGGCTTCGTGGCCTTAGTAGTAGTGCATTTGATTTAATCATCAATGGCTGAGTAAGACCTTGTGATGTCCCTATCCCTCAGGCATTAAGACAGCTTTTGTGAGGCAGCAGTCGGAGAAGGCATTCGTGGCGGCCCGCTGTGAGATGATACCAATCGAGTGGGTCTGTCGGAGGGTGGCCACCGGATCCTTTCTCAAGAGGAACCCAGGGGTCAAGGAGGGCTACAGGTTCTACCCTCTGAAAATGGAAATGTTCTTCAAGGTGTGTGTGTATTTCTCTGTCCAATCATGCCCAGTAGAAACATATCCTCTCCCATAATCCAATCTTCCGGTTTGATTTGCACACATTCATTGTCCGCTCAGGGGACAACATTGAAAGTTAGGTGCATCAACTCATCCTCCTTCATACAAATATTGCTGTGTTTTACAATTTACATCAATGTCTTATCTTTGTCACCATTTGTGTTTGTCCCAGGACGATGCCAACAATGACCCTCAATGGTCAGAGGAGCAGCTGCTGGAGACTAAGTTATCTCTGGCTGGGCTCACCATTGGCCGCTGTGAGGTGGACATAATGAACCGCAGCACTGTGGCCATCTTTGAGGTCCTGGAGAGGGCCTGGGCCACCCAGAACTGCACCCTTGTGGACATGAAGGTATGCAGCTCAGCACCACCCTCTGCTGGTCATGGGGGGTAGCACAGTGCTACAAGCTAGATGTGGAAGTCATGTTGGGGCGTTTTGAATTTAATGTCTTCCCGTAAAACATTGCTTTTGAATGTTTTTTGTATTTTTTTGTTGTTGACAGATTGAGTTTGGTGTGAATGTGAGCACTAAAGAGATAGTGCTTGCTGATGTGATTGACAATGACTCCTGGAGGCTGTGGCCAGCGGGAGATCGGAGTCAGCAGAAAGACAAACAGGTGAGGTGATCTCCCGCATTGCTATGTTCAATTCTCCCATCCTGCCATCCCTTAATGGAAAAAATCTAATGTTGCCATTATTTAACCACCTCAGATTTTGAGTTACACCACATTAGCTGTAGTGTAAACCTGTGTGCTCTTCTCTGCAGGTGTACCGGGACCTGAAGGAGGTGACTCCTGAAGCTATGCAGATGGTAAAGAGGAACTTTGAGTGGGTCTCTGAAAGCGTGAAGGTAAGCTAACCTTGTATATCCCACTACTCCTGTGCCCTATTGCCCTCTAGCCTAAAAGAGCCTGAGCTGACCAGCTGTTATCAGGAGGACAAGCACTAGTGTTTGTGTTGAATCAACATACCATACTGATAGAGAATCAGGTAGTTTAACATTAACTGGTGGCCTCCCGGGTGGCGCAGTGGTCTAAGGCACTGCGTCGCTGTGCCACCAGAGATTCTGGGTTCGAGCCCAGGCTCTGACCGGGAGGTCCATGGGGCGACGCACAATTGGCCCAGCGTCGTCCGGGTTAGGGAGGGTTTGGCCGGCAGGGATATCCTTGTCTCATCGCTCATTAGCGACAGCTGTGGCGGGGCCGGGTGCAGTGGTGTGACCCTGCAGACCCTGCACATTGGTGCGCCTGGCTGGGTTGGATGTGCGTTGTGTCGAGAAGCAGTAGGTTGGGTTGTGTTTCGGAGGACGCATGGCTCTCGACCTTCGCCTCTCCCGAGTCGGTATGGGAGTTGCAGCAATGAGACAAGACTGTAACTACTACCAATTGGATACCACAAAATTGGGGAGAAAAAAGGGGTTAAAAAATGTAACATTAACTGGTTGTGTCTGTTGATTGTGTTCCAATCCAGTGTCATCTCTTAGACATTATCAGGTTCTCAGGTGAACCATTTGTGACCTTCACAACTTCTGTCAAATTAACCAAGTTTGTTTTAATCTGTCATGAAATGACATGCAGACCCGGTACAAGTACAGCCCATAGGTTAGTCCAGGCATTCAGTAGAGGCTAACAGGCAGTGTGTTTTTGTCTAGCGGCTGCTGGAGCCCCAGGCCAGTGGCAGAGTGGTGGTTCTGATGGGCTCCATCTCTGACACTGCCCACTGTGAGAAGATCAGGAAGGCCTGTGGCTCCTACGGAATCCCCTGTGAACTCAGAGTCACTTCGGCACACAAAGGACCAGATGAAACTCTCCGCATCAAAGCTGAATATGAAGGTGGGCTGAGCTCAGTCTTTTAGCCCTAAGCTTACTGGGCACCCCTACAAATATAGCTACCCCTCTGCGTAGATTGTTCATGCATTGTAAAAGCCATTGCTTGCTTATTATGTTTATTGAGAGTGGAAGATTCTGATCTATACATTTTTTTTCTGAAAGTGTTTTAAATAATGGCTTGGTATGTGGAGTAACTGTGTAGTATAGTGGCTATCTAATATAAAACATTATATTAGGATGGATGAGCTAATGTGCAGTATTTTCCCAGGTGACGGAGTACCAACTGTGTTTGTGGCTGTGGCGGGCAGAAGCAACGGCCTTGGTCCAGTGATGTCAGGAAACACCGTCTACCCAGTCATCAACTGCCCTCCTATCACCCCCAACTGGGGGGCACAGGACATCTGGTCATCCCTTCGCATGCCAAGCGGTGAGTACATCCCTGCATGCGGTCTTTCTTGCTGTGTGTATTCAGTAATGTGTGGTAATTCTCCATTTTTATTGTATCTGTGTGTTTACTTTAACCCTGTGAGCTCCTCTCCCGCAGGTCTTGGCTGCTCCACCGTCCTCTCCCCAGAAGCTGCGGCCCAGTTTGCTGCTCAGATCTTCGGGCTCAGTGACCACCTGGTGTGGTCCAAACTGCGAGCCTCCATGCTCAACACCTGGGTGTCTCTGAAGCAGGCTGACAAGAAGCTGCAGGCCTGCAGCTTGTGAGGAGCCCCAGTACCATTCCAGACCCTGCCAGGCCTCCAAGATGAACTATCATGGGTCCCTGCCTGGCTGTGTGTCATGTCTCATGAAATGTTTACCATGATAGTTTACTAACTGTAAAATCAGCACTACAGCGCATTCCTCTAATCATTCCCTTAATAAGGCAGTTAACCCACTGTTCCTAGGCCGTCATTGAAAATAAGAATTTGTTCTTAACTGACTTGCCTAGTTAAATAAAGGTAATAAAAAATAAATAAAGAGATTAATATAAACTGTGGTGTCTGTTTTAAGACTTTCTACATGTACAATAATATGACATTATTTTGAAAATGTGGTAATATGTAGCAACATTACATCCTGTTGGACATAATACAATGTTGATAAAGTATTAAAACCATAGTTGGATGGGGTTTTCATTTTTACACTGAATATCAATTGGATGAGCAACATTCACATACTCTAAGCCTTTATTAATGAAACCGTAACTTTTCCTCAAATATATAATGCGCCAGAATTAAGTGGTGACTCTTGGGCGTTCATAAAAAAACTGCAAGCTAATCGTAGCCCAAATTACATGTTAAATTGATTGGGGGGAAATGATGCCTTGGGGAAATCTTTGTCTAGTGTTACTAGATGTTACTTTGAACTTGGAGGCGGGTGCCAGAGTGTGAGTGATGTCGGTGAGGGATCTCTTATCGCTCTTCATTCCAGGGGGTTTGTAGTCTTTAAACAAAGCCTTCAGATCCCTCTCATCATTCGGAATGGTTCTCATAGCTGTCACCACAAACCCAACAGTACCCGTACCTCCCAAGTTTGAGGGAATGCTATAGTAAGCCATTTTTCCACACGACCAATAGGTTCCATTCGGAGCTCCTCTGAAAGGGATAATGTCATTATAGACTGAAGTACCATAGGTGTTGGCATTAACAGTTAACTTACAGGTATTGGATCCATTGTAATACATTATACAATTACATTCTAGTTCACCCAAATGATTACCTCCTCTAATACACCAAGGGGTTGTCATCACTCCTGCTACTGAATTAGGTGGGAGTTAAGCATTATCTGTCCTAGCCAACAACGATGGGACTGTGTGGTTGTGTAATACAGAGAACGTCATAGGGTCAGGGTTACGTGGCATCTCCACTAAGAATGATAAGTCCTATGGAAACTCCCACAAGCGGTAAACCTGCTCTTACCTTAACTGGCCCCAAACCACACACTCAACACTCTTTTTGTCCAGATGTAAGATTAGCAACAATTTCTGCTCTAGAGAAGAACAAGTTGTCCTCATTGTTGTGGGCCTTACTCTTTCGATGATGACCATCTCCTTCTGGGCCACAACTACGGGCCGGCGTTGGCCCCTTTGGCTCAGTACTTTTCAACCTCTGTCAGGTCTCCAACAAGAGGACAACCTACTGTTCTTATTAGCACTCCTGTGCTAATGCAGAGGAGGGCCAGATTGCACCACTGGAACTGGCCCATCATCTTCTGGATCAGGAACTTGTCTGCAGTGTGACACGTGAATCCAGGAATCTCTCTCAGCAACCATCACCGCAGTGAGGGTGGTCAGAAGAGCTTGGTACAGGCCTCTCCAATGGGGGTCCTTCCAACTCTTTTTCCTGAAGTCTATCACCACCACGAAATCACCTGGGTTCAAACAGTGTTCAGCCTCACCTGCTAGATCTGGCTAAGAAGCATTCTGGGGAAAAAGGTGTATTTGTCATCCGCATGGCACAGCCAAACATCGGTTTGCCCTTTCTACCGCACCCCCTGATCGGGGATGATAGGTAAAATGGTTTCTCAAATCAATCTGCAACCATTGTCAGACGATATGTTTGATGGCAGACCCCACCTGGGTATGATCTCTCTCACGTGTGCTTTTGCCACAGCGCGAGCTGTGGCTCTCCTGCAATGGAAAGCTTCAATCCATTAAGAAAACATGTCAACAATCACCAACCAATACTTATTCCCCTCACAAGGGGTCAATTCAGTGAAGTCCATCATTAAGTGCTCAAAATGTCCTTCAGGCCGTGGCTGGGACGCAGGGAATATTGAAATGCCGCGACATACAAATCAAACACAGTAAAACCTACATCAATGTTTATTTACAAAATTCACCATCCCTACTTTTGACACATGGTCTTGACCATGTGATAATTTTGCAAGATAATGGAATGTACAACGGGGCATGGCAGGTCTGCTCCATTCATCAAGCCATACACCCAAGGCATATTTATGACAGCACGCAGCCCACTTGCATTTCTCTGAAGCATCAGCCGTGGCCTGTAAAGCAACAATATCATTAACAGAGAAAAAGTTGGTGGGAGCTGGAACTACTGCCATCTGTAGGAGAGGGGAAACAGAAGAAGATGCAGCCAGTTTAGCTGCAGTCAGCCTTGGCATTCCCCAGAGAAATGTCATCTTTAGAGGGAGTATGGGTCTGACACTTTATCACGAGATTGACGAGGGGAGTTGAACATGCCTCCAACAGAGAGGACACAAGCTTACCGTTAGCAATTTGTTTTCCAGAGGAAGTCAACATCCCTCTATTCTTCCACAATGTTCCAAAATCATGCACTACACCAAATGCATGTCTACTGTCGGTGTACAGTGCTTTGCAAAAGTATTCATCCCCCTTGGTGTTTTTCCTATTTTGTTGCATTACAACCTGTAATTTAAATAGATTTTTATTTGGATTTCATGTAATCGACAAACACAAAATAGTCCAAATTGATGAAGTGAAATGAAAAAAATTACTTGTTTAAAATAAAATTCTTAAAAAAACGGAAATGTGGTGCGTGCATATGTATTCAACCACTTTGCTATGAAGCCCTTAAATAAGATCTGGTGCAACCAATTACCTTCAGAAGTCACATAATTAGTTAAATAAAGTCCACCTGTGTACAATCTAAGTGTCACATGATCTGTCACATGATCTCAGTATATATACACCTGTTCTGAAAGGCCCCAAAGTCTGCAACACCACTAAGCAAGGGACACCACCAAGAAAGCGGCACCATGAAGACCAATGAGCTCTCCAAACATGTCATGGACAAAGTTGTGGAGAAGTACAGATCAGGGTTGGGTTATAAAAAATAGAAAACATTTGAATATCCCACGGAGCACCATTAAATCCGTTAATAAAATATGGAAAGAATATGGCACCACAACAAATCTGCCAAGGAGGGCCACCCAACAAAACTCACAGACCAGGCAAGGAGGGCATTAATCAGAGAGGCAACAAAGAGACCAAAGATAACCCTGAAGGAGCTACAAAGCTCCACAGCGAAGATTGGAGTATCTGTTCATAGGACCACTTTAAGCCATACACCCCACAGAGCTGGGCTTTACAGAAGAGTGTCCAGAAAAAAAGCCATTGCTTAAAGAAAAAATAAGCAAACACATTTGGTGTTCACCAAAAGGCATATGGGATACTCCCCAAGCATATGGGAGAAGGTACTCTGGTCAGATGAGACTAAAATGTAGCCTTTTGACCATAAAAGAAAACACTATATCTGGCGCAAACCCAACTCCTCTCATCACCCTGAGAACACCATCGCCACAGTGAAGCATGGTGGTGCATGGTGGTGGCAGCATCATTGTGTGGGGAAGTTTTTCATCTGCATGGACTGGGAAACTGGTCAGAATTGAAGGAATGATGGATGGCAGTAAATACAGGGAAATTCTTGAGGGAAAGCTGCTTCAGTCTTCAGGAGATTTGAGACTGGGACGGAGGTTCACCTTCCAGCAGGTCAATGACCCTAAGCATGGGCAAAAATCCCAGTGGCTAGATGTGCCAAGCTTATAGAGACATACGCCAAGAGACTTGCGGCTGTAATTGCTGCAAAAGGTGGCTCTACAAAGTATTGACTTTGGGGGATGAATAGTTATGGACACTTAAGTTTTCTTTCTTTTTTTTCTTATTTCTTGTTTGTTTCACAATAAAAAAATGTTTTGCATCATCAAAGTGGTAGGCATGTTGTGTAAATCAAATGATGCAAACCCCCCAAAAATCTATTTTAATTCCAGGTTGTAAGGCAACAAAATAGGTAAAATGCCAAGGGGGTAAATACTTTTGCAATCCACTGTATATGTTAACAGAGCTTATCTTTATCCAAAACACAAGATCTAGTCAAACCAAATAATTCTGCTACTTGAGCTGACAAATGCGATGGGAGCCTTGCACTCTCCACCATCTCCGAACTAGTCACAACAGAATAGCCAAATAAAGGATTTATCATCACCTTTATCATTACTCTGAGCAGACCCATCTACAAAAAAACTCAAAATCCTGATTTTCTAATGGGGTGTCTATCAAGTCCAACCTAGTCCTACAGTCAATTTCAATAGCCAAGTCACAATCATGGTCTTCAACAGCCTCTGCTGTGGGGAGAAGATTATAGTGTTTCAGAGTAACATGGGACATGGTCAACAGAATGTATTGATTGTCTAGCATTCTCGCAGGCGTCAAAGGAGCCATTCTTGCCAGTGTAATAATTACTTGCCCAGCATGAGGCACATGGATGGTTAGGGGAGACATAGCCACAATATCAGAACATGCCAAAACAGCAGCCGCTACCGATCTCAAACAGGAAACCATTCCCCTGATGACACTATCCAAACGTTTAGAAAAATAACCAACAGGTTCCCACACCATGATACTGTGTCAAAACTGCTGACATAAACCCACTCATCTCAGAAACAAATAAATGAAAATATTTAATATGGTCTGGCAGGCCAAGGCAAGGGTCAGACATCAGAGTTTGTTTCAATTTTACCAATGCCGTCTCAGCCTCATCCGTCCAGACCACAACTTCACTCACCTCCATCTTTCTCCCATAAATACAGTCCTGCAATGGTGGCGACAGGTAGCCTAGAGGTTAGAGCATTGGGACAATAACCAAAAGGTTGCTAGATTGAATCCCCAAGCTGACAAGTTAACAATCTGTAATTCTGCCCCTGAACAAGGCAGTTAACCCACTGTTCCTAGGCTGTCTTTGTAAATAAATATTTGTTCTTAACTGACTTGCCTAGTTAAATAAAAAACGATCTTTGCATAGTCTTTCAACCATGGATGACAGTAACCAGCCACACCCAACAAAGACATCATGTGCTGCTTAGTTTAGGCAACACTTTAATTGTCTATAATGCATCTTTGGAGAGGCAACGACCCTCAGAAGTAATGTCATGACCTAAATATTTAACGGAGCTCCGGCATAACTGCATTTTATTTGGGGAAACTTTCTGACCATTTTCTGCTAAGAAAATCAACAATGCTCGAGTGTCCTCGTGAGAACTCTCCTCTGATTGTGAGCAAACCAACAAATCATTGACATAATGAACCAAAATGCTTCCACCAGGGGCAACATAGATGGCCGGTGATTCAACATAACCCTGGGGCATCAACGTCCAAGTCCATTTTTTTTTACCAAGAAATGTAAATGAGAACCACTCCATTGACTCTTCAGCTACAGGATACTGAAAAAAGCATTTGCCAAAATAACCACACAAAAAATAACTACCTGGAAGCACCTGGGATAAAATGGTTACAGTGTTAGGCACCAGGGGTGCTCTAGGATGTACAGCATTGTTTACTAGTCTAAGGTCTTGCACAACACAAAAACACCAGATGGTTTACTAACAGGTAAAATTGGTGTGTTATATAAATCAAATCAAATTTATTTATATAGCCCTTCGTACATCAGCTGATATCTCAAAGTGCTGTACAGAAACCCAGCCTAAAACCCCAAACAGCAAGCAATGCAGGTGTTTTATGGTTGTTATCTTAAATGTCAATCAGGGGCTTTTGGGTTGACAAGGTGGTCAACTTGAACTTTTAACAGGTTTCTTCTGGTTCTTCATCATTGTTTTCTTCATTAGTTTCTTCTTCTGTTTCCACCTCATCCTAAGTTTGGTAGGCCCTTTGACCTCCTCCTCTTCCAAATGGGTTGTCAACCTGTACACCAACAGGTGGGCTAGGCCAATCGTTTTGTTTTTCTCCTCCTTCAGGACAGTTTGTTGAGAAATGCCCTAACTTCCCACAGTTGTAGCAGCTCCAGTCTCCCCCTATGTCAGCTCCAGCAGGGGCCCCTTGGCCTCTGCCTCTTCGGTTTCCACGGTTACCGCCATTTCATTGATGTTCTCTTCCTCTTCCAGAGTAGTACATCAGCTGTGCCTTCTCAGTGTCTTTCGGTCCTTAGTTTCATTTTAATTCGTCTTTCTTTTCTCTCAAGTTGACTTCTCACTGACTCCAGTTTATCAGTGCTCAGTGTCCCGTCAGTTGGGAAATCTCCATCTGTCCATTTTGTCCAATCTTCTATTTGGTTCAGTACCCCCCTACCAAATTTATTAGCCATCTTTTTACAAAACCACCTTGGTTCCCAGCTCGGATCGTCCATCCTGCTCTTCCTATTTCCATTACCCATATTTAAAGTGTTAAAAAAAACTTCTAGAAATGTTTCTCAAATTAACACTTACATTCACAACCACAGCTTTCACGCTGAAGCTAATCTCCTGTTAATCTCCAGTAAATTAGTCAAGTACACAATACTCTCATACCTTGCTTTGTCAAATTCCTCTTATACACTATTTGTTCTTTCCTTCATCAATTCCTCCTTTAGACTAGGGTTCTGTTCATACAGGGGTTTAGATATTTACACTAGTTGTTCTATTTAACAGCACATTTGGGAATAGTACTTTCTCCTTTCATATCTCCAATTACATAATAACATTATACCATCAAACTCCACTGATGAGTTATGTTATCCTCATGTCATCGGAAGTCATGTTACCCTCAGAGACATGTTATCTCGTTACTAATCGAGACATGTTATCCTCTGAGACATGTTATCCTCTACCTGGAGATCCAACGGGCATTGGTGGACAAAACCCTAGAGAATGTTGCAGATCGAAAAACGTATTTATAGCTACATTTCTTATTATCTTGTTATCAAATTTCAATCAGTTTAATATTCAAATTCCAATCAATCTCATCCAAATGTCACTCTTATTATCCAAATTCCAATCTTAATAGTAATAATTTCAATCCTTTTAATATCCAAATTTCAATCAGCTTAATATGTAATATCTCACAATCACACAACTTTCACATCCACATTCACTTAGTATTATTCTCAAACACACTAGGTAATCTTCTTCATTTCCCAATGTGCATCTTCAACAATTATCTTGTCATTACTTGCTATGCACCATATGTACACTGCTATACATATAAATAACAACCCATATTCAAAAATACCTTGTGTTGTTTGTTGTGGCTGCAGTCCACTGTGGCATACAGCAGGTCAGCCACCAGGGGGAGACTCGTCGAGGCCTGGTGACAGACTGAGTCTACATCTCAAGGCGATGGCTCCCTCTGCTGGACATGCCAGGTCTCTATGGCTCTCCTGCCAGGAGTAATTGGAGCTGATTGTGCTAGATGAGTAATCAAGGGGCTGATTGGGGGAAGAGAGGTTACTCCTGTATAGTCGTGCTCAGTCACAGGGATAACGGAGGGAGCTCAGTTTGGTTCCCCCAGGATACAGCCCGGAAGATGGTATCACGGAGGAGGTCTCCTGGAGGAGACCTATTCTTTTTATTTTGTTTGTTATTTAAATAAACACCCTTGAAACCGAGCTAATCCAGCTCTGTCCGTGTCTGATCTGTGTAAACGTCTTGACCAAACCCCCTGGTCTGCCACACCACATAGACATTTCTTAGAAATGCCTACAGACAGCTGTTAGCGGGGCTTTTCATGGTACCGTTATGTCTTCGCTCTAGTCTTCTCATAAAACTAGTGAATAGCCTTCTCTCTATAAGACTATGGGTGCCTTTTTGTGCATTACTTGCTTACCTTATTTTTACAGATTCTTTTAAATTGACTTACTGAAATTCAGAAGACATGTCCCTCAGAGGTTCACGGATCAGGTATCTTCAGGTAAAGTCTGGTCTGGGCGAGTCCACGTCGTGTTTGGTCAAACAGGAAATTTCCTTTATGCTTTCCCACTAGGGCAATGGTTCCCAAACTGTTTATAGCCCCCGTACACCTTCAAACATTCAACCTCCAGCTGCGTACCCCCTCTAGCGCCAGGGTCAGCTCACTCTCAAATGTTGTTTTTTGCCATCATTGTAAGCCTGTCACACACATATGATACATTTATTAAATATAAGAATGAGTGTGAGTTTTTGTCCAACCCGGCTCGTGGGAAGTGACAAAGAGCTCTTATAGGACCAGGGCACAAATAATAATATAATTATAATCAATAATTTTGCACTTTATTTAGCCATCTTACATGTAAAACTTTATTTGTTCATCGAAAATTGTGAATAACTCACCACAGGTTAATGAGAACGGTGTGCTTGAAAGGATGCACATAAAAGGATGCACATATCCTGTCTGTTTGGCCCTGTCCAGGGGTATCGTCAGACGGGGCCACAGTGTCTCCCGACCCCTCCTGTCTCAGCCTCCAGTATTTATGCTGCATTAGTTTATGTGTCGGGGGGCTAGGGTCAGTCTGCTATGTCTGGAGTATTTCTCCTGTCTCAGCCTCCAGTATTTATGCTGCAGTAGTTTATGTGTCGGGGGGCTAGGATCAGTCTGTTATGTCTGGAGTATTTCTCCTGTCTTATCCGGTGTCCTGAAAATCTTGGCAATTTTCTGTTATAATCTCCACCCGGCACAGCCAGAAAAGGACTGGCCACCCCTCATAGCCTGGTTCCTCTCTAGGTTTATAATCTCCACCCGGCACAGCTAGAAGAGGACTGGCCACCCCTCATAGCCTGGTTCCTCTCTAGGTTTATAATCTCCACCCGGCACAGCCAGAAAAGGACTGGCCACCCCTCATAGCCTGGTTGCTCTCTAGGTTTATAATCTCCACCTGGCACAGCCAGAAAAGGACTGGCCACCCCTCAAAGCGTGGTTCCTCTCTAGGTTTATAATCTCCACCTGGCACAGCCAGAAAAGGACTGGCCACCCCTCATAGCCTGGTTCCTCTCTAGGTTTATAATCTCTACCCGGCACAGCCAGAAAAGGACTGGCCACCCCTCATAGCCTGGTTCCTCTCTAGGTTTCTTCCTAGGTTCTGGCCTTTCTAGGGAGTTTTTCCTAGCCACCGTGCTTTGACACCTGCATTGCTTGCTGTTTGGGGTTTTAGGCTGGGTTTCTGTACAACACTTTGTAACATCAGCGTATGTAAGAAGGGCTTTATAAATAAATTCGATTTATTGAAATAAATTTGAACTGTTGGGTTGTATTGGAGAGAGTCTCAGTCTTAAATCATTTTCCACACACAGTCTGTGCCTGTATTTAGTTTTCATGCAAGTGAGGGCCGAGAATCCACTCTCACATAGGTACATGGTTGCAAAGGGCATCAGTGTCTTAACAGCGCGATATGCCAAGGCAGGATACTCTGAGTGCAGCCCAATCCAGAAATCTGGCACTGGCTTTTGATTAAATTAAATTTTCACAGAACTGCTTGTTTCAATTTCGATGAGGCTCTCTTGTTCAGATATCGGTAAGTGGACTGGAGGCAGGAAATGAAAGGGATAACGAATCCAGTTGTTTGTGTCATCCGTTTCGGGAAAGTACCTGCGTAATTGCGCACCCAACTTACTCAGGTCCTTCGCTATGTCACATTTGACATTGTCCGTAAGCTTGAGTTCATTTGCACTCACACAATCATACAATGATGGAAAGACCTGTGTGTTGTCCTTGTTAATGCAGACAGAGAAGAGCTCCAACTTCTTAATCATAGTCTCAATTTTGTCCCACAAATTGAATATAGTTGCAGAGAGTCCCTGTAATCCTAGATTCAGATCATTCAGTTGAGAGAAAACATCACCCAGATAGGCCAGTCGTGTGAGAAACTCATCATCATGTAAGCGGTCAGACAAGTGAAAACTATGGTCAGTAAAGGAAACTTTAAGCTGGTCTCTCAATTAAAAAAAAAACATGTCAATACTTTGCCCCTTGATAACCAGCGCACTTCTGTATGTTGTAAAAGTGTTACATGGTCGCTGCCCATATCATTGCATAGTGCAGAAAATACACAAGAGTTCAGGGGCCTTGCTTTAACAAAGTTAACCTTTTTCACCTTAGTGTCCAAAACGTATTTCAAGCTATCAGGCATTCCTTTGGCAGCAAGAGCCTCTCGGTGGATGCTGCAGTGTACCCAAGTAGTGTCAGGAGCAACTGCTTGCCCACGCGTTACCACTCCACTATGTCTCCCTGTCATGGCTTTTACGCCATCAGTACAGATACCAACACATCTTGACCACCAAAGTCAATTTGATGTCACAAAGCTGTCCAGTACTTAAAAAATATTATCTCCTGTTGTCCTGGTTTCCAGTGGTTTGCAGAAGAGGATGTCTTCCTTAATTGACAACCCATAAACATAACAGACATATACCAATAGCTGTGCCAGGCCCGCCACGTCTGTTGACTCATCCAGCTGTAATGCATAGAATTCACTGGCTTGTATGCAAAGCAGTAATTGTTGAAACAAAACATGCCAATTTGAAAAATAAGCCACAGGAGTTTATTGAGCGAGAATTAAGACGACTTTCGAGCAGTAAGACATATATCAAAGCAACATATACCAGTAATAAGAATGGGATAGAAGCGTCTTATATGGTGAGCTAACAAGTGGCTAGGACAGGCAAGCCCCCTACCATTGTGGAGGACTTAGGTCCAACGTCCCTGTCTGTTATTCAATGCTTTCCCTGGTAAGGGGGCAATAGCTCTTCGGCTGCATCAGATTCACAAATGTCAGTTTCCATGCTAGCTGGGTTAACAACAAATGTAGAATTACTGATGTTAGCATTGGATGGGCTCGTGGAAGCAGAACAACTTGTGTAGTTGACAGGTGCAGGTGTAGTACTGCTGGTAGTAGCAGTACTACCAGTGTCAGGTGCGTGAATGAGGACCCAAAAGCGAATTAACAAAACAGAGTTTCTTTAATGACGAAACACACGTAGGCTCAGATGGACAGGCAGATTCCGACAGGACAGGACAAGGTTAGATGAACATGCAGATTCCGACAGGACAAGGTTGCAGCAAACACGACGATAGTCTGGTTCAGGCATGAGTAACACAAACGAGAATCCAACAAAGACAGGAGCAGAAACAGAGAGAGATATAGAGACCTAATCAGAGGGAAAAAGGGAACAGGTGGGAAAAGGGGTGAACGAGGTAGTCAGAGAAGACAAGGAACAGCTGGGGGAAAGAGGGGAAGAAAAGGTAACCTAGTACGACCAGCAGAGGGAGACAGGGTGAAGAGAAAGGACAGAAACAAGACACAACATGACAATACATGACAGTACCCCCCCACTCACCGAGCGCCTCCTGGCGCACTCGAGGAGGAAACCTGGCGGCAACGGAGGAAATCATCGATCAGCGAACGGTCCAGCACGTCCCGAGAGGGAACCCAACTCCTCTCCTCAGGACCGTACCCCTCCCAATCCACTAGGTACTGATGACCACGGCCCCGAGGACGCATGTCCAAAATCTTACGGACCCTGTAGATAGGTGCGCCCTCGACAAGGATGGGGGGGGGGGGGGGGGGGAAGACGAGCGGGGGCGCGAAGAACGGGCTTAACACAGGAGACATGGAAGACCGGGTGGACGCGACGAAGATATCGCGGAAGAAGAAGTCGCACTGCGACAGGATTAATGATCTGAGAAATACGGAACGGACCAATGAACCGCGGGGTCAACTTGAGAGAAGCTGTCTTAAGGGGAAGGTTCTGAGTGGAGAGCCAAACTCTCTGACCGCGACAATATCTAGGACTCTTAGTTCTACGCTTATTAGCAGCTCTCACAGTCTGCGCCCTATAACGGCAAAGTGCAGACCTGACCCTCTTCCAGGTGCGCTCGCAACGTTGGACAAAAGCCTGAGCGGAGGGGACGCTGGACTCGGCGAACTGAGATGAGAACAGCGGAGGCTGGTACCCGAGGCTACTCTGAAAAGGAGATAGCCCGGTCGCAGACGAAGGAAGCGAGTTGTGGGCGTATTCTGCCCAGGGGAGCTGTTCTGACCAAGACGCAGGGTTGCGAAAAGAAAGGCTGCGTAAGATGCGACCAATAGTCTGATTGGCCCGTTCTGCTTGACCGTTAGACTGGGGGTGAAAGCCGGAAGAGAGACTGACGGAAGCCCCAATCAAACGGCAAAACTCCCTCCAAAATTGAGACGTGAATTGTTGACCTCTGTCCGAAACGACGTCTGACGGAAGGCCATGAATTCTGAAAACATTCTCGATGATGATTTGTGCCGTCTCTTTAGCAGAAGGAAGCTTAGCAAGGGGAATAAAATGAGCCGCCTTAGAGAACCTATCGACAACCGTAAGAATAACAGTCTTCCCCGCTGACGAAGGCAGTCCGGTGACAAAATCTAAGGCGATGTGAGACCACGGTCGAGAGGGAATGGGAAGCGGCCTGAGACGGCCGGCAGGAGCGGAGTTACCGGACTTAGTCTGCGCGCAGACCGAACAAGCAGCCACGAAACGACGCGTGTCATGCTCCCGGGTGGGCCACCAAAAACGCTGGCGAATGGAAGCAAGCGTACCCCGAACGCCAGGGTGGCCGGCTAACTTGGCAGAGTGAGCCCACTGAAGAACGGCCAGACGAGTAGGAACGGGAACGAAAAGAAGGTTCCTAGGACAAGCGCGCGGCGACGGAGTGTGAGTGAGTGCTTGCTTTACCTGCCTCTCAATTCCCCAGACAGTCAACCCGACAACACGCCCCTCAGGGAGAATCCCCTCGGGGTCAGTGGAGGCTACTGAAGAACTGAAGAGACGAGATAAAGCATCAGGCTTGGTGTTCTTAGAGCCCGGACGATAAGAAATCACGAACTCGAAACGAGCGAAAAACAGCGCCCAGCGCGCCTGACGCGCATTAAGTCGTTTGGCAGAACGGATGTACTCAAGGTTCCTATGGTCGGTCCAAACGACAAAAGGAACGGTCGCCCCCTCCAACCACTGTCGCCATTCGCCTAGGGCTAAGCGGATGGCGAGCAGTTTGCGGTTTCCCACATCATAGTTACGTTCCGACGGCGACAGGCGATGAGAAAAATATGCGCAAGGGTGGACCTTGTCGTCAGAGAGGGAGCGCTGAGAAAGAATGGCTCCCACGCCCACCTCTGACGCGTCAACCTCGACAACGAACTGTCTAGAGACGTCAGGTGTAACAAGGATAGGTGCGGATGTAAAACGATTCTTGAGGAGATCAAAAGCTCCCTGGGCGGAAACGGACCACTTAAAGCACGTCTTGACAGAAGTAAGGGCTGTGAGAGGAGCTGCCACCTGACCGAAATTACGGATGAAACGACGATAGAAGTTCGCGAAGCCGAGAAAGCGCTGCAGCTCGACGCGTGACTTAGGGACGGGCCAATCAATGACAGCTTGGACCTTAGCGGGATCCATCTTAATGCCTTCAGCGGAAATAACAGAACCGAGAAATGTGACGGAGGAGGCATGAAAAGTGCACTTCTCAGCCTTCACAAAAAGACAATTCTCTAAAAGGCGCTGGAGGACACGTCGAACGTGCTGAACATGAATCTGGAGTGACGGTGAAAAAATCAGGATATCGTCAAGGTAAACGAAAACAAAGATGTTCAGCATGTCTCTCAGGACATCATTGACTAATGCCTGAAAGACAGCTGGAGCGTTAGCGAGGCCGAAAGGAAGAACCCGGTATTCAAAGTGCCCTAACGGAGTGTTAAACGCCGTCTTCCACTCGTCCCCCTCCCTGATGCGCACGAGATGGTAAGCGTTACGAAGGTCCAACTTAGTGAAAAACCTGGCTCCCTGCAGGATCTCGAAGGCTGAAGACATAAGAGGAAGCGGATAACGATTCTTCACTGTTATGTCATTCAGCCCTCGATAATCTATGCAGGGGCGCAGGGACCCGTCCTTCTTCTTAACAAAAAAAAACCCCGCTCCGGCGGGAGAGGAGGAGGGGACTATGGTACCGGCGGCAAGAGCTACAGACAAATAATCTTCGAGAGCCTTACGTTCGGGAGCCGACAGAGAGTATAGTCTACCCCGGGGGGGAGTGGTTCCCGGAAGGAGATCAATACTACAATCATACGACCGGTGTGGAGGAAGAGAGGTGGCCCTGGACCGACTGAACACCGTGCGCAGATCGTGATATTCCTCCGGCACCCCTGTCAAATCACCAGGCTCCTCCTGTGAAGAAGAGACAGAGGAAACAGGAGGGATAGCAGACATTAAACATTTCACATGACAAGAGACGTTCCAGGAGAGGATAGAATTACTAGACCAATTAATAGAAGGATTATGACAAACTAGCCAGGGATGGCCCAAAACAACAGGTGTAAAAGGTGAACGAAAAATTAAAAAAGAAATGGTTTCGCTATGATTACCAGAGACAGTGAGGGTTAAAGGTAGCGTCTCACGCTGAATCCTGGGGAGAGGACTACCATCCAAGGCGAACAAGGCCGTGGGCTCCCTTAACTGTCTGAGAGGAATGTCATGTTCCCGAGCCCAGGTCTCGTCCATAAAACAGCCCTCCGCCCCAGAGTCTATCAAGGCACTGCAGGAAGCTGACGAACCGGTCCAGCGTAGATGGACCGACAAGGTAGTGCAGGATCTTGAAGGAGAGACAGGAGTAGTAGCGCTCACCAGTAGCCCTCCGCTTACTGATGAGCTCTTGGCTTTTACTGGACATGAAGTGACAAAATGACCAGCGGAACCGCAATAGAGACAGAGGCGGTTGGTGATTCTCCGTTCCCTCTCTTTAGTCGAGATGCGGATACCTCCCAGCTGCATAGGCTCAGCACCCGAGCCGGCAGAGGAAGATGGTAGTGATGCGGAGAGGGGGGCAACGGAGAACGCGAGCTCCTTTCCACGAGCTCGGTGACGAAGATCAACCCGTCGCTCAATGCGAATAGCGAGTTCAATCAAGGAATCCACGCTGGAAGGAACCTCCCGGGAGAGAATCTCATCCTTTACCTCTGCGCGGAGACCCTCCAGAAAACGAGCGAGCAAAGCCGGCTCGTTCCAGCCACTGGAGGCAGCAAGAGTGCGAAACTCAATAGAGTAGTCTGTTATGGATCGATTACCTTGACATAGGGAAGACAGGACCCTGGAAGCCTCCTCCCCAAAAACAGATCGATCAAAAACCCGTATCATCTCCTCCTTAAAGTCCTGATACTGGTTAGTACACTCAGCCCTTGCCTCCCAGATTGCCGTGCCCCACTCACGAGCCCGTCCAGTAAGGAGAGATATGACGTAGGCGATACGAGCAGTGCTCCTGGAGTAAGTGTTGGGCTGGAGAGAAAACACAATATCACACTGGGTGAGGAACGAGCGGCATTCAGTGGGCTCCCCAGAGTAACACGGCGGGTTATTGATTCTGGGCTCCGGAGATTCGAAAGCCCTGGAAGTGGCCGGTGGATCGAGGCGGAGATGGTGAACCTGTTCTGTGAGGTTGGAGACTTGGGTGGCCAGGGTCTCAACGGCATGTCGAGCAGCAGACAATTCCTGCTCGTGTCTGCCTAGCATCGCTCCCTGGATCTCGACGGCTGAGTGGAGAGGATCCGAAGTCGCTGGGTCCATTCTTGGTCGGATTCTTCTGTCAGGTGCGTGAATGAGGACCCAAAAGCGAATTAACAAAACAGAGTTTCTTTAATGACGAAACACACGTAGGCTCAGATGGACAGGCAGATTCCGACAGGACAGGACAAGGTTAGATGAACATGCAGATTCCGACAGGACAGGACAAGGTTGCAGCAAACACGACGATAGTCTGGTTCAGGCATGAGTAACACAAACGAGAATCCGACAAAGACAGGAGCAGAAACAGAGAGAGATATAGAGACCTAATCAGAGGGAAAAAGGGAACAGGTGGGAAAAGGGGTGAACGAGGTAGTCAGAGAAGACAAGGAACAGCTGGGGGAAAGAGGGGAAGAAAAGGTAACCTAGTACGACCAGCAGAGGGAGACAGGGTGAAGAGAAAGGACAGAAACAAGACACAACATGACAATACATGACAACCAGTAGAGCTGGTATGTGTCTCTGTGGACGTGGGCCTTACTTTTTTTTTAACCATTTTTGAGCAAATGGAATGAGCAGCAGCTACATTTGGCTACATACAAACCATTAGTGGAATTCCTGCGAGAGAGTAACGGTTAATGTGATTGAATGTTACTTATTTGACTAGGCTACCTGTATTTTTGACATTGTGTTGTATTTCACTGAACACTAGATGGTTTAATTTTATTTTTGGCAGTGAAATGAGGCTACTCAGGTGAGAAAAAAACCTCACTGAAATGTATAGCCCCGTTGGAAAATATAAATGGACTTTTTGAAAATGTGAAGACATAAAAAAAAAAATTACAACATTGTTTTGGCGTACCCCCGACGGCATTGCCCGTACCCTAGTTTGGGAATACCCGCACTAGGGAATGCAGCACCGGTGTCTCCCTTGCAGACCTTCACCGGGTCACTCTTTATTGTCAGTAAGCTGGAGAGTTCACAGTCAAACTTAGATGCATAAAGTAGTGGTCTGAAGTGAGCTCTAAAACGGCGTTACTTGCATAGAGCCTTATGTACGACTACCTAAACCTACATAAACATGATTCATTGGATTGGTTCCTACATGGGACTGGCTCCGTCTCATATCTTAACTTAAAGAACATATTTTGGGCGTTCTGCCAGATCGTCCTCCGGAAGGGGCCATGATGCCTTCCGCCTCTCATATCTTGACCAGACACAGACAGGAACCAAGGACTGTTTTATGACACCAACGATAAGATGCACAAAATACAATTCCCTTTACAAGTACACTAAAGAAATGTGAGTTATTTGATTATTGTGATCTGTGAACTGACACCAGTGTAGGCAAGTATAAAAAGCAGATACAGTTGAATTCAGAAGTTTACATACACCTTAGCCAAATACATTTAAACTCAGTTTTTCACAATTCCTGACATTTAATCCTAGTAAAAAGTCCCTATCTTAGGTCTGTTAGGATCGCCACTTTATTTTAAGAATGTGAAATCTCAGAATAATAGTAGAGAGAATGATTTATTTCAGCTTTTATTTCTTTCATCACATTCCCAGTGGGTTTGAAGTTTACATACACTCAATTCGTTTTTGGTAGCATTGCCTTTAAATGGTTTAACTTGGGTCAAACATTTCGGATAGCCTTCCACAAGCTTCCCACAATAATTTGGGTGGAATTTTGGCCCATTCCTCCTGACAGCGCTGGTGTAACTGAGTCAGGTTTGTAGGTCTCCTTACTCGCACATGCTTTTGCGGTTCTGCCCACAAAATGTCTATAGGATTGAGGTCAGGTCTTTGTGACGGCCACTCCAATACCTTGACTTTGTTGTCCATAAGCCATTTTGCCACAACTTTGGAAGTATGCTTGGGGTCATTGTCCATTTGGAAGACCAATTTGTGACCAAGCTGTAACTTCCTGACTGATGTCTTGAGATGTTGCTTCAATATATCCACATAATTTTCTTTCCTCATGATGCCATCTATTTTGTGAAGTGCACCAGTCCCTCCTGCAGCAAAGCACCCCCACAACATGATGCTGCCACCCCCATGCTTCATGGTTGGAATGGTGTTCTTCGGCTTGCAAGCCTCCCCCTTTTTACTCCAAACATAACGATGGTCATTATGGCCAAACAGTTCTATTTTTGTTTCATCAGACCAGAGGACATTTCTCCAAAAAGTACGATCTTTGTCCCCATATGCAGTAGCAAACCGTAGTCTGGCTTTTTTATGGCAGTTTTGAAGCAGTAGCTTCTTCCTTGCTGAGCGGCCTTTCAGGTTATGTGGATATAGGACTCTTTTTTACTGTGGATATAGATACTTTTGTACCTGTTTCCTCAAGCATCTTCACAAGGTCCTTTGCTGTTGTTTTGGGATTGATTTGCATTTTTAGCATCAAAGTACGTTCATGGCAGCTGCCTGGTCCCATGGTGTTTATACTTGCGTACTATTGTTTGTACAGATCAATGTGGTACCCACAATTTTTTTCTGGGGTCTTGGCTGATTTCTTTTGATTTTCCCATGATGTCAAGCGAAGAGGCACTGAGTTTGAAGGGAAGCCTTGAAATACATCCACAGGTACACCTTCAATTGACTCAAATTATGTCAATTAGCCTATCAGAAGCTTCTAAAGCCATGACATCATTTTCTGGAAGCTGTTTAAAGGCACAGTCAACTTGGTGTATGTAACCTTCTAACCCACTGAAATTGTGATACAGTGAATTATAAGTGAAATAATCTGTTTGTAAACAATTGTTGGAAAAATGACTTGTGTCATGCACCAAGTAGATGTCCTAACCGACTTGCCAAAACTATAGTTTGTTAACAAGACATTTGTGGAGTGGTTGAAAAACAAGTTTTAATGACTCCAACATAGGTGTATGTAAACTTCCGAATTCAACTGTAAATAGAGAGGGAGATTGGGGCGAGAAGATGAATAGAGAGAAGACATCTGGATGATAGGACAATGGGAAGAAGACAACTTACCTGGTGGGATTCAGAATCTGATGGAGAACTGAAGAGGTGGTTTGGAGTGTGGCTCAGGAGCTCTACCTGGACATATCCCTACGCTTATATGAATCACTTTCCTCCTCTACTCTTTTTCTGAGAGACAAGGCTGTTCCCCCGAATTCTGACGTATGGCCCGCTGAATAACCAACCACTACCTTCTGGTCTGTCAGCTTGAACAAGGGCCAAGGCACTAGGATTTCGTCTGTCTGGTAAAGCTGCAGCTGATATGGTGACTAATGGTGGGATAAGTACCTAATTGTCATATGTGAGTAAAAGTAAAGATACCTTAAAAAAAAATTATTCAAGTAAAAGTGAAAGTCACCCAGTAAAATACTACTTCAGTAAAAGTCTAAAAGTATTTGATTTTAAATACACTTAAGTATCAAAAGTAAATGCAATTGCTTAAATAAACTTAATATATATAATTTCAAATTTCCTACATTAAGCAAACCAGATGGCGCCATTTCCTTGTTTTTATTTATTTCCGGATAGCCAGGGGCACACTCCAACACTCAGACATAATTTACAAACAAAGCATGTGTGTTTAGTGAGCCCGCCAGATCAGAGACAGTAGGGTGGACCAGGGATGTTCTCCTGAATTGGACCCTTTTCCTGTCCTGCTAAGCATTCAAAATGTAACGAGTACTTTTGGGTGTCAGGGAAAATATATGGAGTAAAAAGAAAATTATTTTATTTAGGAATGTAGTGAAGTAAATGTAAAACTGGTCAATAATATAAATAGTAAAATAAAGTACAGATACAAAAAAAACGAGTATTATAAAGTATTACTTTGAAGTATTTTTACTTAAGTACTTTACACCACTGATGGTGACCATGATTTCTCAGTTCATGTTTGCTCAGTGGGAGGTTGCACCAGCAGTCCTGAAAGGTCCTGATAAGGATTAAATCAGCTGCTGTCCTTCATCATATGACTCTGTCATGAAAAACAAGTTAATGAGAAAGTTTCCAAAATTTACACTGAGTCCTGTACATTATGATTGCATATTCTTATACAATGGCATTGTTGAATACTCATTTCTGATTGGCTTGAAGGTCATTCTAGAGTGTGCATTATTTCCCTTCATAAACTGAGTGGAATGCTGATTGGCTGAAAGCTCTGGTTTATGAGACCATATTCCACGGGTATGACAAAACATACACAACATACATTTAGCTTTCAACAGGGGAGATTTGTATAAACCTTGCTGTCTGTCTCTCCGACATTTGCAACAAGACAGGCAAGACAGGCAGGCAGCGTTTCTCAGCCAGTTGAAATCATGAAACAGCTGACATAATTTTTATGGATATACAGTGCCTTCGGGAAGGAGTCATTTTTATAAATAAAACATGTACCTCAGCAATCTACACACAATAGCCCATAAAGACAAAGCAAAAACAGGTTGTTAGACATTTTTGCAAATTTATAAAAAATTAAAAACAGAAATACCTAATTTACATAGGTATTCAGACCTTTTGCTATGAGACTTGAAGTTGAGCTCAGGTGCATCCTGTTTTTACAACCTGATCGGAGTCCACCTGTGGTAAATTCAATTGATTGGACATTATTTTGAAACGCACACAACTGTCTATAAAAGGTCCTATAAAATTTCTGCAGCATTGAAGGTCCCCAAGAACACAGTGGCCTCCATCGTTCTTAAATTGAAAAAAGCTTGGAACCACCAAGAGGTGGTGACCAAGAACCTGATGGTCACCCTGACATGGCTTCAGGGTTCCTCTGTGGAGATGGGAGAATCTTCTAGAAGTTCAACCATCTCTGCAGCACTCCACCAATTAGGCCTTTATGGTAAAGTGGTCAGACGGAAGCCACTCTTCAATAAAAGGCAGATGACAGCCCTCTTGGAGTTTGCAAAAATGCACCTAAACATTCTCTGGTCTAATGAAACCAAGATTGAACTCTTTGGCCTGAATGTCAAGCGTCACGTCTGGAGGAAACCTGGCACCAATGCTCCCCAGCCAACCTTTCAGAGTTTGAGAGCATCTGCAAAGAAGAATGGGAGAAACTCCCCAAATACAGCTGTGCCAAGCTTGTCGCGTCATACCCAAGAAGACTCAATGCTGTAATCGCTGCCAAAGGTGCTTCAAGAAAGTGTGGAGTAAAGGGTCTGAATACTTATGCAAATGTGATTTCTCAAAAAAATTATTTGTATAAATTAGCAAACATTTCTAAAAACTTGTTTTTGCTTTGTCATTAAGGGGTATTGTGTGTAAATTAAAGAAGACATTTAAAAAAAAGATCAGATTTAGAGTAAGTGTAACGGCTCTCGTCGAAAGGAGTGGACCAAAGCGCAGCGTGGAAAGTGTTCATGATACTTTATTCAAAAACACTCAAAGAAAAATAACAAACGTGAAAACGAAAGCGCACAGTTCTGCCAGGTACAGACACTAAACAGAAAACAAGATCCCACAAAACCCAAAATGAAAATGACAACTTATATGTGATCCCCAATCAGAGACAATGATAGACAGCTGCCTCTGATTGGGAACCACACATGGCCAAAAACAAAGAAATAGAAAACATAGACTTTCCCACCCGAGTCACACCCTGACCTAACCAAACATAGAGAATAATAAGGATCTCTAAGGTCAGGGCGTGACAGTAAGGCTGGAACATAACAAAATGTCAAGGGGTCTGAATACTTTCCGGAGGCACTGTATACAAAGAAATGCAAATTGAAAAATGTCAAATGAAACAGCAAAGTGCAGCTAGTTTGCAGTCTTTCCAGTAAGTTAGCCATAGTTGGTTAGCTAGCAAGCAAGGGATAAGAATGTTGCCAGCCACTATGGCAATGGAACATTTAGAACAAATGTCTGGGTCGCGTCCATAGATACAAAACAAAAAGACTGAATGACTAGGTCGCATCTCTGGCAACCCAACGGATAGAATGAACCACCAGCCGGCTTGGGTAGCAACCCTAGATTTGTGTCGGGACTATATCTTGTGGAAAGATGAAATAGCATGAATAAATTCATCAATAATGTAAAGTTTTTAATGAAAATGTCACTCATTATTTTAATTTGTTGGTACACGTATAAAAGTGATAATGCGCTCGAAGCCCGTGTTTGGAGGATATATTGGCAGTTTGCCGGACCTCTACTTCGTCTCGGGCCTAGCAACACCCGTGCCAATATCATGCCGGGTAGTATCGTCATGAGTTGGGATTATTGTTCATTTTTTAGATAGCTAGCTAGCTACATATCTTAACAAAAGACTCCACTATGCAAGTAACGATTTCGGGTGCATTCGTAAATTCAGTCTGGCGATCTACTCCGTTTTTCAGAGCACTCTCGTCTGAGTGTGCCAGAGCGCAGAATAACTGATGAATTTACAAACGCTCAACACCCGTTGAATATGGCTGGTGTCAGTAAACGTTGGCAAAAAAACGTGATTAAATTGTTGGCAATGTCACGTGTGCTCACTCTCTGGCCTCTAGGTGACCAGGCTGCTTGTTATGGCACACACACCTCACCAAAGGGAAGCACACGTTTTTTTTTTTGTGTCAGTGGGAAAGATGTCAGGTCCGGGAGCCGCTACAGTCTCTCATGTCTCAACTAGATTGCCAAACTCCCCTGCCTCAGCTGGTCTGCGCATCAGCAGGGGTGACCGGTCCACTCCTGATCCCAGGGATCGTCCCTTTGGTTGGCATCCCGCGGCTGGAGCCGAGTGTGCCGGGGAGGGGGTATCGTCAGGTATGCTCTCTCTCGGGCACTCTAGGTCGCCATGTTCCTGCGTCTCAGCCAGATTGACAGGTTTCCCGCGCCTCAGCAGAGGTGACCGGTCCGCTACTGATCCCCGGGATCGTCATTTTGGTCAGCGTACTGCGGCTGGAGCCGCTCCTTGGGGAGAGGGTAATGTCACATGTGCTCCCTCTCCGGCCTCTAGGTCACCAGGCTGCTCGTTATTGAGCACACTTGTCACCATCGTTACGCGCACCTCGCGTCCTGACTCACCTGGACTCCATGCCTCGTTAAAAAAAAGACTCTTCATATAATTAATTAAAATGCCTTTATTTGTATGGCATGTTCAATAGAAACAAGGTTTTAAAAATCCGACGCGTTTTGGCTTCATGGCCTTCGTCAGGGAGTACAACGAAATAATACAATGTCCTCTTCTGAACAGCTTTTCCAATTAGCCCTAATTTGAAGAGGGAGTGGTTACAAAATTGATTGGACACACCTAGTAAGCAATACTATACACATTAAAAAGTGAAATACTGTAGCTATGTTATCATAAAAATACAACTCCAAGCTAGAAGTATCAGAACACTTAGAAAGGTAGTTCTAACCTTAAATATGACTGGGAGAAGTGTCAAGAATAAGAAAGCAATATATTCCATAGTACACTAGAACACAGCAAAACATGAACAACAACAGTCTAAATATAGCTGAGGGAAATTGAGTAGAGTGTTGGGGGCTATTTTGTAAATTGCATCGCCGAAGTTAAGGATCGGTAGGATAGTCAGTTTTACGAGGGTATGTTTGGCAGCATGAGTAAAGGAGGCTTTGTTGCGAAATAGGAAGCTGATTCTAGATTTAACTTTGGATTGGAGATGCTTAATGTGAGTCTGGAAGGAGAGTTTACAGTCTTGCCAGACACCTATGTATTTATAGTTACAGCCAGCAGCACAGTTACATTCACCAAAGCTCTGGATAACATGAAAAGCCTAACCAGCTCTGCTAGGGTGAGTAAAATGGTCAGAGTTTGGGTGGCGGCTAAAGCTTAAGAGGGTGTGAACGATGCTGAATGAGTGTAGACAAAGAAAAGCACTCTAGTAGGTACCAAAACATTCAAAGTCCATTTTCTGAGGTTACAAGTTTATCAACTTTCAAAG
This sequence comes from Oncorhynchus mykiss, assembly GCF_013265735.2. Classification (NCBI taxonomy): domain Eukaryota; kingdom Metazoa; phylum Chordata; class Actinopteri; order Salmoniformes; family Salmonidae; genus Oncorhynchus; species Oncorhynchus mykiss. The sequence continues at coordinate 29,024,602 of NC_050570.1, forward strand.
CAGAAATACTTCCCCATTGTTCCTCAAATGCAGTATATGATATACCATTTTGTAACTCTGTGTCTCTGCTTTTATCCAACGTAAAAAACACCATTTCAAATTTTGCTACAGACCAAATCCATTCCAAACACCGGCTTCAAGGGCATTATCACTTAAATATTTAACTGACTTCAGTTGTTACCGTGGAGTGGTCCGTTTATGATAAAAACACATTTGTAAGTGGAAACCACGTTGTATTATCTGAGTTGACTGTAATGTTTATGACATCTAGACAGTTATTTTCAGATTAGTTGGCAGTTGGGCAGTGACTTTGTCAAGTGACTGAATTTCTTGCTTGGTGACTCAGCGGTGGCTTGCAGCTTCTACAATAATTAGATGACAAACTGTATTTTTCGAAATTGTTTCTCATATTAAATTAAGAACATACTTGTACAAGCCACCTTCCTATGATAGACTTTGGCAATGTAATGTATTGCATATGCATGCTGCTGCTTCCACATTACATATTCAATCTTCACAGTTTATCATGTGCTCTTTTATTACTAATGGGTCTCACCCACCATTGTGTCTTACACCAGAGTGTAGGCTGGACCTCACTAACCACAAGAAGGTTACAGCACTGGTGTCTGGCCATTCTTCAGAAGCCTCCGCCTTTTATGAAATGTAGCCGCTTTCAGACACGTTCACAGGATAGGCTATTTCTCAAAATCTCACATCGATGCACAAACATTGGAAAACCAGTGTTTTGCTTTTAATGCCTATGGTCCTACAATAACCTACAGGGTAAATTGAGACTGGACAGTATGAATTCAGGGCCTTAAGAGCTTGTTTGTGGAGTAATGTAATTGTTTTGATCTCCAATTTGGACTGTTCCACACTTTGATTAGAAACCTTGTTATGTATCGGCCAGCTTCATCACACAACATATCTGCAGTGGTTGTTTTTAATTTACATTAGTCTTGAGTTAAAATGGTACCATTTTAAGACAAAACAGTATGCTGGTTCAGTGTGTTATCTGCCTATGTTCCAGGTATCCAGTAATGTAAAGTACTAAAGTAAAAATACTTTAAAGTACTACTTAAGTCATTTTTGGGGCTATCTGTACTTTACCTTACTATTCATTTATTTATTTTTTTACAACTTTTATTTTTACTTCACTACATTCCTAAAGAAAATAATGCACGTTTTATACTCTATACATTTTTCCTGACACCCAAAAGTAATCATTACATTTTGAATGCTTAGCGGGACAGGAAAATTATCCCATTCATGCACTTAACAAGAAAACATCCTTGGTCATTCCTACTGCCTCTGATTTGGCAGATTCACTAAACACAAATGCTTCGTTTGTAGATTATGTCTGAGTGTCGGAGCTTGCCCCTGGCTATCCTTAATAAACAACTATTTTTTTAAATTTATTTTTAATAATTGTACTTTTACTTTTGATACTTAAGTATATTTTTGCAATTACATTTATTTTTGATACTTAAGTATATTTAATACCAAATACTTTTAGACTTTTTTCTCAAGTAGTATTTTACTGGGTGACTTTAACTTTAACTGGAGTCATTTTCTTTTAAGGTATCTTTACTTTTACTAAAGTATGACAATTGGGTACTTTTTCCACTATTGCCAGTATCCAATATCCACCCCCACTGCTCCCAGCCAGGGGTTTGGATCCAGGGGAATGAGTTACAGTGAAAATATTATTTCATGCCACCATTTAAAGGGGGGGGATTTTTTCCAATTCTGTTTCTCCCTGATTACAGCAGTGTTCTCCACTTCTCTTTGATGAGGTCCATGAAAATGATATGATGACCCATGATTATATTCTCTGTTTCAATGCTTGCTCTTCAATAGCGTGGGTGTGAGTGGGAGTGAAAGGAGAGTGGAGTAAAGGGTGGTAGAGTGATGTTGTGGGATACTGATATCTGACAGAGTCCTTTTCTCAACAATAAACATAAACACATTCGGAAATCTCATTCACTCCCCTTGAAGTGTACCCCAATTTTGTATGGGAAAATGTTGAACACAAATGTATATGGCACAAAGATTATAAGTCTCCTTGACAACAGTAACCTGGCAACGATAACTCTACATACAATAAATCCTGGCTGCATTCTCCATCCCCTCCCTCCTTATCTCTTATGCCCTCTCTAAGTTCACTCTCTCTCTCTGGCCCTTTCTCTACCCCTTCTCTGTATCCCCATGGATACAAGATTGTCTGTATACTCAAAAAAGCAAGTGAAGAGCTCACGAAAATAATCCAAACTATGTAATATCAGGGCTGCTACTTCGACTGCCCTATTGCACCTGTCCTGGAAACTACGGGTAACTGCCAAAAGAAAGGAAACCCCAACAGAAAGTGTGATAAGGTGTAATAGGGCACCAGAACAGCTTCAATGCAGCTGCAATGTGTCTTGGCATAGATTCTACAAGTGTCTGGAACTCTACTGGAGGGATTCTTACACGAGAAATTCCATAATTTGGTGTTTTGTTAATGGTGGTGGAAAACGCTGTCTCTAGCGTCGCTCCAGAATATCCAATAAGTGTTCAATGGTTTGAGATCTGGTGACAGAGACACACACAAACACCCTTTAAAGCCCCACACTCATTTGAGGCCCCTCTTTCAAAGTCACTAAAATCTCCTTCTAGCTATGGTAGCCAAAATAATCTGCAACTGGAAAATTTTATACAAGACCCTAAGCATAATGGAATGTTAATCGCTTAATTAACTCAGGAACCATACGTGTGGAAGCAGCTGCTTTCAATATACTTTGTACCCCTCATTTACTCAAGTGTTTCCTTTATTTAGGCAGTTACCTGTATCTCTACAATGCGAAGAGCATTCAGGGAAGTTTCTGCACTATAAAGTCTCTCAACTGTAACAGAACACACAGAGACAAATACATAGATAAAAAGAGTCACCTTCCTTTCTCATGACTTCTATAACTATTTTATTTGATCCTCAATGAAATCACATGGGAATAGAGGTGGATAATCAATTCCGCCACTACAGTATGATGCTTTGTGTTGTATTTACAGGTGTTTAGCTAATGAATGGTTTTCTATCTATCACCTATGGTTCTCTAGTACAACATTTTTACACAAATAAACCCAGATACATCCATCTCTTCTTTAATGCAATTCTCTCTTCCTGCTCTTCTCTGCTTTATGCATGTGTCATCCCCCACAACTGTATCCTCTTCCCATCACTCACTTTTACACTCACTTTTCTCGTCACCATAATTTACCTCTTTGAATCATCTCTATTTTGCGATTACTTACATCTTATTTCCCTCTTGCTCTCTTTCTAGTCACCCCTCTCTATCTGGCCACCCCTCTCTCTTTCTAGCCAACACTCTCTCTTTCTGGCCACCCCTCTCTTTCTAGCCACCTCTCTCTCTTTCTAGCCACCCCTCTCTCTTTCTAGCCACCACTCTCTTTCTGGTCACCCCTCTCTCTTCCTAGCCACCTCTCTCTCTTTCTAGCCACCTCTCTCTCTTTCTAGCCACCCCTCTCTTTCTAGTCACCCCTCTCTCTTTCTAGTCACCCCTCTCTCTTTCTAGCCACCCCTCTTTCTTTCTAGCCACCCCTCTCTCTTTCTAGCCACCCCTCTCTCTTTCTAGCCACCCCTCTCTCTTTCTAGCCAACCCTCTCTCTTTCTAGCCAACCCTCTCTCTTTCTAGCCACCCCTCTCTTTCTAGCCACCCCTCTCTTTCTAGCCACCCCTCTCTCTTTCTAGCCACCCCTCTCTCTTTCTAGCCAACCCTCTCTCTTTCTATCCCTTCCATCATCCCTGATCACAGGGCACCCAGGTCATGGCAGGACCGGGACTTTTGTCTAAAGAACTTGCCCCCCTCTCGTTCCCTGTCGCGGGGGTAGCGTGGGACCAGGCTAGTGAGAAAACGCTTGGCACGGTGGGTGATGCTCTCCCGGCCGCCAGCCATGTCGTGCCCACAGGCCCCTGGAGGCACCGGGCTGAGGCCCCTGGCTAACCTCACAGCATACTCCAGGAGCTCTGCCGTGCGGTGATCCAGAGAGGCTGACATCTCTACATATAGACAGTCAAACAGAGAAGCGCTGGTGAGGGCCTCTGAGAGAAGAGAGAGAGAAAAAGTGAGACGATGATGACGATGATGAGGGAAAAAGAAAGACCCATAAGCACAGTTGTCAGTGGTAAACACATTTTGGATGAGAACATTTTGGGTGGGTACACAGTGATGTGCTGGTGTCACAGGTTCATTCATATTAGTTACATGATAAAGCACCTCTTATTATGTCATTGTCCTGTGACTCAGCCCAGCTCCTCTCTGGTTGACATCAGATACACTACAATATCAATATCCCTGCCTCTGTGGATTTATTGTGTCATTACAGACTAGTATTCCCAGGACAAATACACACACAGTGAAAGCATTTCTTAAAAAGAAGTATATAGCACATATAGATTTCACGACTTCCGCCGAAGTCGGTCCCTCTCCTTGTTCGGGCGGTGTTCGACGTCACCGGTCTTCTAGCCATCGCCGATCCACTTTTCATTTTCCATTTGTTTTGTCTTTGTTTTCTACACACCTGGTTTCTATTTCCCAATTACATGTTCATTATTTAACCCTCTGTTTCCCACATGTTAGTGTGCGTGTTTATTGATTGTTCATGTCGGTACTTGTCGGCTGGTTATGTTTGCCGGGTTATGTATTTACACCCGTTATTTTCGAGTGACCGGTATTTCTCCGCACCTTGAGTATTGTCTGTATACTGGTGCTGTTGTGGAATTAAATACCTTGTACACTCATTTCTGCTCTCCTGCGCCTGATTCACTGCACCAGTTACCCACCGCCTGACAATAAAAGATAGAGTGCAAGACAGAGATCCCGGGAATGAGACGCCAGATGATGAAAGACGGTGAGAAGCAATTGCCCTAATTGGTCCTAATTAAAACTGTGTTTGTTATTAGAGGGGATGAGAGGAAGAGAGGTATGGTAAATGTTGTTTTTTTCTCCTGAGGGAAATTTCAACCGATGCCTGTGAAAAGCAATTAATCAGAATGCCTTACTCTCTGCCTCAGGCCTATTCAGACAAAGGCTCTTGGCTCTGAGATTACATAACACTGAATCCAAAAACGTCTAGGTCTGAAGAGCTGCATTCTGGAGAAACACTTATCACACAGAGAAGGGTGGGGTGAAATTGAGAAAGTTTGAAAGAACAAAAGTTTTGTGTGTTACAGGTTGAGGGAACCAAACAGCCGAGCTCAGGCTGGTCTTCTGAACACACCACATAGCCATATCCTCAGTTGATATGTACGTTTAGATGAATAGGGTGTGTGTTCTCAGTATCTCATGCACAGTTCTCAGCATGCACATCCCCTCCCCCCATACTCCCACACTGCACTGCAGCTGAAACGCTGTGCCACTTTCCGTCTGTATTCCTGTAAATCTCCCCCCACAGCAGTACCCTGCAGAGATACAGTACAGAACTCAACCTGACAACACGCAGGGTGGAGATGGCAGGCAGGAATAAGGCAATGAGAGGAGAGAGCATCTATAGGGAGAGATAATCTTTAGGGAAAGGTATAGGGAGAGATAATCTTTAGGGAAAGGAATAGGTAGAGATAATAAAGGTCAAATCAAATCAAAGTTTATTTGTCACGTGCGCCGAATACAACAGGTGTAGCATTTCACCTTACAGTGAAATGCTTACTTACAGGCTCTAACCAATAGTGTGAAAAAATGTATGTCTGTGTGTAGGTAAGTAAAGATACAAAACAACAGTAAAAAGACATTTGAAAATAACAGTAGCAAGGCTATATACAGACACCGGTTAGTCAGGCTTATTGAGGCAGTATGTACATGTAGGTATGGTTAAAGTGACTATGCATATATGATGAACAGAGAGTAGCAATAGCGTAAAAAGAGGGGTTAGCGGGTGGTGGGACACAATGCAGATAGCCCGGTTAGCCAATGTGCGGGAGCAAAGGGAAAGGTATAGGGAGAGATAATCTTTAGGGAAAGGTATCCGCTAGGACAGTGCAGGTTATACAAAGCATCTTAAGGTTGCAGAGACAATGGGGGACATCGTTCTATCGCAGTCCTGTAACAAAGAGAGGGCCAAGCTGCCTCACCTTGAGTGCTGACCTCACGTGAACGGACCAGGTCGCTCTTGTTGCCCACGAGGATGATGGGAGTTTGCGGTTGCGTCTCCCTGAGGAGGAGGCGGAGTTGGGCGGTGCGGTGGAAACTCCGCCGGTCCGTCACAGAGAACACCAGGACACACACCTCACACTGGAGATCAGACAGGTCCTGAGCGAGAGATCACCACAATCATACCACTTTACCTTCCATTTTGTCATATGAATTTCAATAAGAATACACTCCTATGTACTGTATAAGAAAGGCCATACTTGTACTTGTATAGAACAACCAAATCTACACTATATATACAAAAGTATGTGGACACCCCTTCAAATTAGTGGATTTGGCTATTTCAGCCACACCTGTTGCTGACAGGTGTATAAAGTCGAGCACACAGCCACACCATCTCCCTAGACAAACATTGGCAGAATTACCTTACTGAAGAGCTCAGTTACTTTCAACGTGGCACCGTCACAGGATGCCACCTTTCCAACAAGTCAGTTTGTCAAATTTCTGCCCTTCTAGATCTGCGCCGGTCAACTGTAAGTACTCCTGTTGTGAAGTGGAAACGTCTAGGAGCAACAACGGCTCAGCTGCAAAGTGGTGGGGCACATAAGCTCACAGAATGGGACCGGCGAGTTCTGAAGTGCATAACAATTGTCTGTCCTCGGTTGCAACACTCACTACCGAGTTCCCGAAACTGCCTCTGGAAGAACGTTAGCACAATAACTGTTCGTTGGGAGATTCATGAAATAGGTTTCCATGGCCGAGCAGCTGCTCACAAGCCTAATATCACCATGTACAATGCCAAGCGTCGGCTGGAGTGGTGTAAAACTCGCCGCCATTGGACTCTGGAGCAGTGGAAAAGCGTTCTCTGGAGTGATGAGTCACGCTTCACCATCTGGCAGTCTGACGGACACATCTAGGTTTGGCAGATGTCAGGAAAACACTACCTGCCTGAATGCATAGTGCCAACTGTATGGTATGGTGAAAGAGGAATAATGGTCTGAGACTTTTTCATGGTTCGGACTAGGCCCCTTAGTTCCAGTGAAGGGAAATCTTAACACTACAGCATAAAATAACATGCTAGATGATTCTGTGCTTCCAACTTTGTGGAAAAAGTTTGATTAAAGCCCTTTCCTGTTTCAGCAAGTCAATGGCCCCGTGCAGAAAGCTGGGTCCATACAGAAATGGTTTGTCGAGATTGGTGTGGAAGAACTTGACTGGCCTGCACAGAGCCCTGACCTTAACTCCATCGAATACCTTTGGGATGAATTGGAAGGCTGACAGCGAACAAGGCCTAATTGCCCAGCATCAGTGCCTGACCTCACTAATGCTCTAGTGGCTGAAGTCCCCGCAGCAATGTTCCAACCTCTAGTGGAAATCCTTCCCAGAAGAGTGGAGGCTGTTAGCGCAGCAAAGGGGGGACCAACTCCATATTAATACCCATAATTTTGGAATTATACAGTGCCTTGCGAAAGTATTCGGCCCCCTTGAACTTTGCAACCTTTTGCCACATTTCAGGCTTCAAACATAAAGATATAAAACTGTATTTTTTTCTGAAGAATCAACAACAAGTGGGACACAATCATGAAGTGGAACGACATTTATTGGATATTTCAAACTTTTTTAACAAATCAAAAACTGAAAAATTGGGCGTGCAAAATTATTCAGCCCCTTTACTTTCAGTGCAGTCACCGCACTCTCTCCAGAAGTTCAGTGAGGATCTCTGAATGATCCAATGTTGACCTAAATGACTAATGATGATAAATACAATCCACCTGTGTGTAATCAAGTCTCCGTATAAATGCACTTGCACTGTGATAGTCTCAGAGGTCCGTTAAAAGCGCAGAGCGCATCATGAAGAACAAGGAACACACCAGGCAGGTCCGAGATACTGTTGTGAAGAAGTTTAAAGCCGGATTTGGATACAAAAAGATTTCCCAAGCTTTAAACATCCCAAGGAGCACTGTGCAAGCGATAATATTGAAATGGAAGGAGTATCAGACCACTGCAAATCTACCAAGACCTGGCCGTCCCTCTAAACTGTCAGCTCATACAAGGAGAAGACTGATCAGAGATGCAGCCAAGAGGCCCATGATCACTCTGGATGAACTGCAGAGATCTACAGCTGAGGTGGGACAATCAGTCGTATATTGCACAAATCTGGCCTTTATGGAAGAGTGGCAAGAAGAAAGCCATTTCTTAAAGATATCCATAAAAAGTGTTGTTTAAAGTTTGCCACAAGCCACCTGGGAGACACACCAAACATGTGGAAGAAGGTGCTCTGGTCAGATGAAACCAAAATTTAACTTTTTGGCAACAATGCAAGACGTTATGTTTGGCGTAATAGCAACACAGCTGAACACACCATCCCCACTGTCAAACATGGTGGTGGCAGCATCATGGTTTGGGCCTGCTTTTCTTCAGCAGGGACAGGGAAGATGGTTAAAATTGATGGGAAGATGGATGGAGCCAAATACAGGACCATTCTGGAAGAAAACCTGATGGAGTCTGCAAAAGACCTGAGACTGGGACGGAGATTTGTCTTCCAACAAGACAATGATCCAAAACATAAAGCAAAATCTACAATGGAATGGTTCAAAAATAAACATATCCAGGTGTTAGAATGGCCAAGTCAAAGTCCAGACCTGAATCCAATCAAGAATCTGTGGAAAGAACTGAAAACTGCTGTTCACAAATGCTCTCCATCCAACCTCACTGAGCTCGAGCTGTTTTGCAAGGAGGAATGGGAAAAAATGTCAGTCTCTCGATGTGCAAAACTGATGGAGACATACCCCAAGCGACTTACAGCTGTAATCGCAGCAAAAGGTGGCGCTACAAAGTATTAACTTAAGGGGGCTGAATAATTTTGCACGCCCAATTTTTCAGTTTTTGATTTGTTAAAAAAGTTTGAAATATCCAATAAATGTCGTTCCACTTCATGATTGTGTCCCACTTGTTGTTGATTCTTCAGAAAAAAATACAGTTTTATATCTTTATGTTTGAAGCCTGAAATGTGGCAAAAGGTTGCAAAGTTCAAGGGGGCCGAATACTTTCGCAAGGCACTGTATGTTCGACAAGCAGGTGTCCACATACTTTTGGTCATGTAGTGTATATGTTATTCCTATGAATAAGAAAGCGGTTAACCCTGCTGCCAGGTTTTCAAAATGATAGGAACATTTGGCTACACATATTTTTATGTGTCTTAAAGTGCACATTTTTAGAGCCTTGTGAATGAGGGTCAGCAGCAACATTTCATTAGGGACAGTTCAAACTTTACTGAGGTGGTCCAAAATAGGGAAGGGTTGTCTTACTTTTTTTGTTGCTTTGGGGAGGGTTGTGTGTTTTTTTATTGGGCACAGAGGAGGGAGGTTTCCCTGGTTTACATTTGCTCTTTCGAAGGACTCACTATATAAATTCTTCCATTGTAGACAAATGTCGTAATCTGCTTGCATGCGCCTCCCCTATATCAAGGTGTTTTGGTACTTCCCTTATGCACTACGCTTCAACGCATGCTAACTTTTACTACACCATAGGTCAATATCTTCTACCAGTCTAACTTCCTATCCTGCCCTCTATCCAGATCTGCAATAGGCTAGCTAGCAACCTTACACATAAAAGCTGCATACATTTTTTTACCTTGATTTAACTAGGCAAGTCAGTTAAGAACAAATTCTTATTTTCAATGACAGCCTAGGAACAGTGGGTTAACTGCCTTGTTCAGGGGCAGAACGACAGATTTTCACCTTGTCAGCTCAGGGATTCAATCTTGCAACCTTTCGGTTACTAGTCCATTGCTCTAACCACTAGGCTACCTGCCGAATCCACAAAAACAAATAGGAGTAGCTGATAGGCAGCAGAGAGCCCAGCTGCAACATTACACATGAAAGAAAAGTTAAGCGAAGAACAGTGAAGAACACAGGGGCCCCACAGGGGTGTGAATAACACAGGGGCCCCACGGGGGTGTGAAGAACACAGGGGACCCACAGGGGTGTGTGCTTAGTCCCCTCCTGTACTCCCTGTTCACCCACGACTATGTGACCAACACAACTCCAACACCATTATCAAGTTCACTGATGAAACGAAGGTGTTAGGCAACGATGAGTCAGCCTACAGGGAGATCAGTAACCTGGCAGTGTGGTGCCAGAGCAACAACCCTTCCCTCAACATCAGCAAGACCAAGGAGCTGATTGTGGACTACAGGAAAGAGGGGTGAGCATACCCCATCCACATCAACGGGGCAGCAGTGGAGCAGGTAGACAGCTTCAAGTTCCTCATTGTCCAAAGCACTAAAGACTTAAAATGGTACAAACACACACACAGTCATGAAGATGGTGCGACAGTGCCTCTTCCCCCCCAGGAGGTTGAAAAAGTTTGCCATGGGCTCTCAAATCCTGAAAAGGTTATACAGCTGTACCATTGAGGGCATATTGACTGGCTGCATCACTGCTTGGTATGGCAATAGCACCGCCCTCAATTGCATGGCGCTACAGAGGGTTGTGCGGACAGCTCAGTACATCACTGGGTCCGAGCTCCTACAGGACCTCTATATCAGGCGGTGTGAAAAGAAGGCCTGGAAAATGGTTAAAGACCCCAACCACACAAGCCATAGATTATTTTCTCTGCTGCTTCACAGCAAGAGGTAGCAGTGCATCAAGTCTGACACAAACAGGCTCATGAACAGCTTCTATCCCCAAGCAATACGACTGATAAAAAGCTAACAAAATAGCTACACGCACTGAGTTTACCTTATATCCTTATTTACCTTTTATTTCAATATTTGTCTCTATGCACACTCACAGGGCCCTAACACACACAAACAATCGCTCCATAATTTGCTCACTCACACATAATATGCACATACATTTATACCGACTGTATACACCTGCATAACCACTCACATGCAAGCTGCTGCTATTCTGTTTATCCTGTTGCCTAGTCCCCTTACCCCTAGATTAGCCTACAACACCACAATGCAATGAATAATTGCATTATTGTTTTTAAGTGAGTACAAAATTCTAGTGATACGCTGTCTGTTGCAGATCATCATTCTCCCAAGTCGTCCTATAATAATGTGGCCACATATGCTCCAGGCAGGCCTAGTTATTCAGGAAAGCTTAAAGCAGGCTCTGCCTCCTCTCCAATTCGAGTGGCTAGCCTGGCGCACCTAAAACCTAATGCTTCAATATAGCTTAAATATTTGTCATTTATCTTTTTAAATGTATTACCTTTTATATTTGGCATAAACACAACCAGTCAATGTTTAAATCGGATTAAGCTACTTCAAAAATATAATTCCAGCATCCTCAAAATGGCTTGACATTAACCAGGTTTCCATCCAACCTTTTAATGCCATTAAAATAATCTCACACTTTTGTCCATAATAATCTCATCATGTAGGCTATACCCACGCTGCATCTGAGAGCTCTTGGCTAAAGTGGGCACATTCACTATACCAAAACTTTTTTTTTGCAACAAAACCACCAGTAGGCACTAGAGTTGTAAACCCATTGAATGTTTTTTTTTTATATTCGGTACTTGGGAATTTGACTGCAAAAGATATTTTCAGATTTTAGAATATTCACATGAAAATCATGCACAAATTGGATGAAAACCTAGCTATAGACACCAGTGGCGGTCGGTGCCGTAAGATGAGGGAGGATGATAAAAAATGTTTATGACCATGGCCTTATTTATATTACAGCATACTGGATGACTATCATTCATATTTCATTCACCCAGCTCAATGTAACATTGTCAGGTTAAGGCTACTACACGATACTCAAATGTTTCCTGTACTCATCATGAGGCTGCTACAACCTAACCTATGAATGAAAGTTTACAACGTAGGTGCACAGGTCGAGAGAATTATGAGTAATCAAGCTGTTAGACAGTGACACATTCAATACACATTCAGTACTTGCACACTCTTACCTACATCTAGCTGATCTAGGGTGTAATCATTAGTCCAACAGTTGCAAACGAGAGTTTCTACTGGACAAATTCAATTGTTTATCCTTGTTTTGTTCCGTTTGCTTCCGTTTAAGAATCATTTTTCAACAGAATTGGCGCTATAAATACACCCCTGATCACACTCAAAACATTCACAGTTCATTTTCATACCAGGCACATACAAACAGCTTGTTGTATATATAATTCCTTCTCACATCTATCTATGCCCTCTCCTCCTCTCACCTTTTTCCTTCGCTTGTGGACTTCAGTGCCGAACACATCAACTGTCTGTGACCAGGCGAAAAAACCTTTCCATGCCAAACCTTCATATCATGACTGATAACTGCTACAAACCGCCTACATCGTTGTCACGCCATATTCAAAATAGGCATAGCTACTAGAACTAGAACTAAACCCGCTACTAGAACTAAACCCGCTACAATCATGTAGTACAGTTTGGTCAGTTTAGCGGTTACACCGGCGGGCCCAGGTGGCTATAAATTAATAAATCCAAAAGCTTATGGAAGAGTTCCAGTGTTGGATAGACATAGCCCTCTAGCTAACATAGCATTCCTCTCTGTTTGAGCTGGGTGTTTGAGTATGCTAAACTAGCTAGCTGCATTTGACACTAGCTAAGTAAGTGAAAGTGAAAGTGTAACAAAATCTACTACGAAGTATAGCTATCTTTCTCTTTCTCTCTACTCCTTAACTTTAGAAGAAATTAATTTGTTCAAAACTGTTAAACTATTGTCTTTCTCTCTCTTTGAGTCAACTATCACATTTTATGCACTGCAGTGCTAGCTAGCTGTAGCTTATGCTTTAAATACTAGATTCATTCTCTGATCCTTTGATTGGGTGAATAACATGTCAGTTCATGTTGCAAGAGCTCTGATAGGGTGGAGGACATCCTCCAGAAGTTGTCATAATTCTATCTATGGAAGGGGTTGAGAACCATGAGCCTCCTAGGTTTTGTGTTGAAGTAAATATACCCAGAGGAGGACATAAGCTAGCTGTCCTCCGGCGACACCACAGTGCTACCCCGGCTACACCATAGTGCTACCTCAGTGCAGCTGAGGCTACTGTAGACCTTCATTGCGAAACAGTGTGTTTTAATCAATTATTTGGTGACGTGAATATATTTGGAACAGTTTTATTTAAAAATGATAATTTTAAAAATCTTCAACCATTTTACTTTTTATGAAATTCACTGAGGAGGAGCCTCCACTGATAAACACCCTAAAGACTCTGGCAAGTGCACTAGTCCAGTGTCACTTTGATTATGCCTGCACATCACGGTTCACCAGCAGCCCCAAACATCTAAACAATAAGCTACAGACCAGCCACAACAAGCTTGTAAGAATTTTACTTAAACTCCCCACTCATACGCATCTGAAGGTTGAGCATTTTAATAAGCAGCTAGGCTTAGTCTGGTCCACATAATTATTACAGCCTCAGTCCCTAGGTACCTATCCAACAATTTTTAATTTATTAAAGATGTCCACCAGCATTATATCAGAGCCAGAGACACTAATATTCATTGTTTTAAATATAAGAGTCTATCTGGTAAGAACACATTTTAACTACACAGCAACTTAGAGCCATACCAACCATAACCACTTTTATAAAGAATGTCAAAAGCTGGCTAATGTGTGAACAGTATAAAAAAAAATTCTCTGTATCTCTGTAATGTGTTTGTATACTGTATATGTAATTGTGTATGTATTTATGTAAAAAAATATGGACCATACTGGAAATAAGTCCCCGACTTTATTATGCAATCCCGGTCACTTTAAAAAAAACTTTGTACTGTGTGTATATATATGTATTTTTTTACTGAGAAATAAAATCAATCAATCCAAACTGTGCAGCGACCATTTGATGACTAGAAAGTGACATCTATTACAGAACACCAAAAAGTTGAATGACATTCTGAGATTGTCAAGCCAAACCTTCGATACTGGGTAGGCCGACAAGGTAGGGAGGGATGTATTTTCTGTTTGTCGAGATTGACATAGTCTATTTATTGTGGCATTGAAAATGCAAACCATGATATTGAAGTGCCCGAATTCAGTGTGCTTTGTTTATTGGCTGTGTGGTGCATTGTCACAGAAACCTGTTGGTAGAAATTGTGTTGCTTATATTTAAAAAAATATATAAATATCAATATCAAAATGTTGAAAATCAGATTCCCCCTTAGCTGATCATTGTCTACAGCCGGCACTGATCGTAGTATAATGAAACAGGCAGGGGGAGTGCGCTTGTCCGTGGTGGTCGGCGAACCTTCAACCTTCTGGCCCATTGCCCTGACCGTGTGATTGTGTTTTTTCAAAAATTTCAAACAAATGATTGCATATTGTTCTGGTGGTATGCAGTGAAAGTGTGCTGCCTGCAGCAGTCAAGACTGAGAGTGGAGCCCTGTGCTCTTTCATTCTACGATTCCCCGCTGCCTAGAGACAAATTACCATATCACACCAACTGGGAACCAAGTCAATTACTGATGACACACGCAGAGAATACGATCACACACACACACACGCACACTGGATGCCCTTCGAGTGAATCGTTCATAAGTCACTGAAAATTATTCAGGGACACTCAGTGAGCAAAGCTAAATTGGAATTCTAAAATCTGATTTGAAGATTCCAATCTTGAGACTGGACTGCATCAAAAGGCTAACTCATATTCTACTGAACATAATAGACTGAGCAGCATCACCAACATATCTTGGTCTCTCACACAAGACAATCAGAGAACAACGTCAATGATGCAATTAGATAAGCAGAATCGCAATAAAATAAATCTATATAAGGTCAACAAAAAGGAAAGACCCAAATTCACTAAATCTTGTTTTTTCAGACTGGAGAGCTACTACAATACCCAACCCCCCAGCTGGGTCAGGAACAGCAGAAGGAGAATATGTCCCCAGTACTGTACATCTGCTCAGTGAGCAGCTCCCTCCCGTACACATCCATGAACACGTTAGAAGAATACCCAGGGCAATAGGGGTAAACCTGTGGAAAATAACATGATAAGAAGCTTCCAAGCCAGTCAATTGCAGAGTCCCACAGGGGAAACTCCCACATTAAGAGTTAGTCCATGAGGAAAGACAAAGGGTAAGGAGTGGGAGAGAAAAGGCTGGGGTAGAGTGCGACCACAGATGTGCTGTTAGGCTCACCTGCCTCCAGTTGTCGTAGATAAGGATGGTGCAGTCCTCGTCGTCCACGGTAACAGTGTGCACATAGCCCTCCCCTGAGGGAGAGAGAGACATATCAGGCAAGTCTCAGGTGGAGATGGTGGAAATAAGGTTTTCAGTTTATGTTTTTTTTTACAAGACATACAAAACGTTGGGGTGTTTTGCCAGGCACAATTAGTATCATAGGCCAATTTTTTGTAAAAACAGTGGTCAGTCTGAGAGAAAATTAGACGGGTCACAAGCAGATATATCTTTCATATATTTTTGTCAACATCCAAACACCAATGCACCTTCAGAATCCACAGATGCAGTTCGATCCAAATCCCCAGCCAAGGCGATAGCAAGGCATGACTTGCCCACCCCATTCTGACCCAGCAGGGCAATTCGAAAGGGCCCTTCAGAGGAGGGTCTCCCCTCTACCGCTGAGGTGATGGTCTCATCCTTCGCCAGGCTGAAACTGATTGGAGGAGGAGAAGGTCCAGCCAACCCCGATGTCCAATCACAATCATCATGAACTGCTTCTTCCCGTCTGAGCTGGTGTTTGATTGGCAGAGGGGTACTTCCTCTGCGTAAAGGCGGTGCACTGGACAGAGTCATACTATCACACTAAAAGAGAGACAAATAAATAAATATACACAATATTTAAGCAATAATGCCCAAGAGGGTGTGGTATATGGCCAATATACTGTACCACAGCTAAGGGCTGTTCTTATGCACGATGCATTATTGCTATTATAAAATGGTTACCAACATACCAAGTTTTTTCTTGATTTACCCATGGCTTTCAGCCAATCAGCATCCAGGGCTCAAACCACCCAGTTTATAAATTCCCATAGAACATGGACCAACCAGGCTCTGACTTTGAGACCACATTTCCATCAGAATTCCACACTCTGTAGCAGCTTACCATACACACATACAATTGTATAGATAGATAGCAAGGATTGTGAAGTGGCTTGAATGTGCAATGCTGCGCTACCTAGTGTACTACCACATCCTCAGCTGTCTTCAGGAAAACTTGAACCAATTTGACTGTAATAGACAGTGGGCTAGTCACTCTGTGCCTGACATGTCATCACTTTTAGTGTGATCTGAAAAAAAAGCCCTAGGCACATGCATGACATTATCTCACTGTGTCTATCACCCTCATTATTGACATCTACACTGCTTCTGCCTCCCTCTATCCCCCTTTATATCTCTCCATCGCTTTCTCTAGCTTCATCTCTCGATTGTCTGTCTCTTTCTCTCTTCACACAAGCACACACGCTCACGCACAGGCTCACACACACACACACACACGCACAAATAGACGCAGATAACCTTTAAGAACTGAATGGCCTCCTGCCCATGAACAAGTTCATGTCAGTTACATTTGAAGCTCAAAGAATAAACCAAATCAATTAGAGCCCTTCTGTTATGTTGTCAGCACTTCCCGCATCCTGTCACAACGCGTGCAAGCGATAGACGTTCTTGACAGATGTCTTGTGAAGCAACCGTTAAGTAATGACATATTTGCATCCATATAAACTGTTAAAAAGGTGGCTGCCCAGCACATTCTCTTTCAACATCCTCGCCTACCTTCACCAGTGTTTCCTCGATACTGATACTGTCTTTGAGCGCATCTGTCGGCATCTGCAACTTGAAATACAACCAGTCAGAAATCGACTTTTAAGGAATCCCGAGTGTTTTCCCGCCCTCACACTCTTCTTACTCACGCGCTCTCTGCCTCAAGCCACACCAAAAACGGTTATCTCTCTCTCTCATGCGCAATCACAAACACTACACGCACACACAGACTCTGCTACATAGGCAACTGAAAACACCTTTCTCTCCCCCACAGTGTGCTCTCCTGTACAGTAAATTCGGTCCTCCTGCAGTGTCCTATCCAATTCTCGCTCTTCTGCATTTATGACTCAATTAAATGACGTGTAATGGTCGTTGTCAGCTTTTAATTTTCTTAGACAAAAGGTGTTTAGGCTATTGACCTACATCTGCGTCGACTACATTTTCCATGTAGAGAAAAGTTCATGCGAAAGAAGGAGCAAATTTTACTCCGCTCTAAATTACCTTTTGGATGCTCCAGGATAGTTACAGTAATAGGTTTACATTTCGCCACTAGGGGGAAGCAGATTCGTTTTCTTTTCTCCAATAACTCTACCATGCATTGCCTTTTGTGTGCGTGCGTGTGCGCGCGCGTGTGTTTGTGTGTGTGCATCAGTTGCGGTCAGCGCCGTTTAAGATTAGGGAGGACGATTTTTTTTGAGCATGGCCTTATTTCTATTATATAATATTGGATGACGGTCATTCATATTCCATTCACCCAGCTCAATGTAACATCGATATGTTTAGATGATGTTTACATGATACTTGCATTTTCCCTATAGCCTAGCCCCCATGAGGTTGCTACAACCTAGCCTACTAATGAAAGTGTATAATGCACACTTCCATTCAAAACTTTGGGGTCACTTAGAAATGTTCTTGTTTTTGAAAGAAAACGTTTAAAAAATTGTCCATTAAAACAACATCAAATTGATCAGAAATACAGTGCAGACATTGTTAATGTTGTAAATGACTATTGTAGCTGGAAAATGCAGATTTTTTTATGGAACATCTACATTGGCATCTAGAGGCCCATTATCAGTAACCATCACTCCTGTGTTCCAATGGCACATTGTGTTAGCTAATCCAGTTGTGCACTTCTTTAAACAGCACAACAGTTTTCAGCTCTGCTAACATAACTGAAAAAGGGTTTTCTAATGATCAATTAGCCTTTTAAAATGATAAACTTGGATTAGCTAACACAATGTGCCATTGGAACACAGGTGTGACGGTTGCCGATAATGGGCCTCTAGACGCCTATGTAGATATTCCATAAAAATCTGCCATTTCCAGCTACAATAGTCATTTACAACATTAACAATGTCTACACTATTTCTGATCAATTTCATGTTATTTTAATGGACATTTTTTTTACAAACCTAGCAGCGTTGCAGGTCTTGACACAAATTGGTGTGCCTAGCACCTACTACCATACCACTTTCAAAGGCAGTAACATATTTTGTCTTGCCCATTCACCCTCTGAAGGGTACCCATACACAATCCACATCTCAATTGTCTCAAGGCTTAAAAATCCTTTGTTAACTTGTCTCCTCCCCTTCATCTACACTTATTAAATTGGATTTAACAAGTAACATCAATAAGGGATCATAACCTGGATTCACCTGATCAGTCTATGTCATGGAGAGAGCAGATGTTCTTAATATTTTGTACACTGTGTATTTAGTATAGTTTTATCTAAAACTAATAATTTTTTAAATGTTTCACTCCTTTTATTTTTATGAAATTCACTGAGTAGGATGGTCCTCCCTCTCCTCCTCTGAGGAGCCTCCACTGATGTGCATATTTAAGTCTTTGGGCATACAACCTACTACTACTGTACATGTGTTAATATTTGTGTGTGTTTAACGTCTAAATTCTAACATATTCTTTCTCTCTCTCTCTCTCTCTCTCTCTCTCTCTCTCTCTCTCTCTCTCTCTCTCACTCACTCTCTCTCAATCTATGTTTGTCTCTCTGTGTCCAGCTGTCTGCCTCTCTTTCTCTCTGTTTCTCTCCTCTCATATTATCTAAATCTCTAGCGTCCAGCGGCAAAATGAGTTATCTGGAAGCCCCAGGCAAATGCCAGTCTAATAAAGCCATGGAAACTGCCTGTTTTACAAACAGTGGGCCCACCACATGGATGGGCTTAAAATTCCATTGCGGACCGACATAGTAGGCTACATACACCCTGGTCTTTTTTTGTGTTTTACAAATGGTAGGCCTACCACATAGATGAGCATTCCTAAAATTCAACTTCAGGTAACACTGTAGGCTATAGGCCTACTTCAGCAAGCATGCAATCTTTATTACATTTTTTTGCAGACTATGTTTAGTTTAGATTTTATCCAGTCTAGACCAGCCTTTATTTGCTCCAAACATAGATTTCTTTAAATGACGTATTTTCAACTTTTATTCAGAACTGTAAATTAACTTAATTTCAACTCCCGAAAAATACGTATTTTCAATGTCTTAAAAATATTTATTTTCACCTTTCAATCAGAACCTAAACCTTCAACGTCTGGGAAAATAAGTATTTTAGATATCTTTCCAACGTCATTTTGCTTAATGGGACTATTCTAGTAGGGGTGGCAATTATTTTGTCTCACCTAGTGCGGCAGAATGGCCAGGACCCAGGGGAGGGTTCTTGAAATGTAACATCCAATCAAACCCAGCGGACCACTCAAACTGTTTTTGCAATACAAAATTCTCCAGACCTCCAAGGGAGGCGTGACAGGGAAGTGATTTTGGATGTATGACAACGCAAGACTACTACTAAGATAACATGGAATTGTTTTAAGATGACCATACCAAGTCTATAGAAACGCATTGAATAACAGACTAATTCATGGAAAAATCAATAGTTCAAAATTTTATCAAAAGGAAGTATGTTTTGATGTGTCTGTCTTGTATCTGAGAGATATAAAACAGCACGTTCGTTTTTCGGCCCAGTAACTTCAGGTCCTCCCGAGTGGTGCATCGCAGTGCTTGAGGCGTCACTACAGAACTGGGTTCAGCTGGCCGTGACTGGCCGTGACTGGGAGCACAAGGCGTGAGGTGGCGCACAATTGACGGTGCACAATTGGCCAAGGGTCATCTGGGTTAGGGGAGGGTTTGGCTGGCCGGGATTTCCTTGTCCTTGTTACTCTAGTGACTCCTTGCGGCGGGCTGGGTGCATGTAAGCTGACTTCGGTCGCCAGCTGGACATTGTTTCCTCTGACACGTTGGTGCGGCTGGCTTCTGGGATAAGCAACCAGTGTGTCAAGAAGCAGTGCGGCTTGGCAGGGTCGTGTTGTGGAGGATGCATGGCTCTTGATCTTGGCCTCTTCCGAGTCAATAGGGTTTGCAGCGATGGGACAAGACAGTAACTACCGATTGGATGTCACGAAAAAAGGGGTAAAAAAAAGACATACCGTATATATCTCTAGCTTAAACAGACAGATTTTTTATTTTCTTATTATTTCTCGAGTGGAGCTTGTGGGGGCCTCAAGCGGAGAAATTATTTGTATATTATTTTGTATATTTTTATATATATTTTTTATTTTTTATTCGTGGGATCTGGAGGCCCCTTGATGATGTCGGGCCTGAGCCAATTGCCTCTTCTCCCTAATGGTAAGTCCACCAGTGCTAGTGTCTGTTTCTCGTCTCTCTCTATCCCGCTCTCTGCAAAGATAATTTTACAGAGGGAAAAAAACACATTTACATTTTTCACCTTGAATATTTTCTAGCTGAGATTGTATGAATGTGAATTAATTTACGCATCACTGGAAACTGTGTGTATTTTAACATATGTGTTGTGTGCCTGCCTGAATGTGAGTGTGTGTGGCTGTGTGTAACTGTGAGTGGGGTGAGTGTTCATGTTACTCTGTGTACGTCCTCTCCACACAATGCTACAATGGACTCCGGCAGTGAGCAGTCAGGGCGCTATTATAGCCCTAATCCTGTCCCTATTATACATGCCAGAGAGTGAGCGAGAGACACAGAGAGGGAGGCAGGGCCAAGGGTGAGGTCATCCCAAACAGAGCTCAACCAGGGTCACTGCCTCTCTATAGATGGACACAGAATGACAGAGAGATAGAGGGAGAGGGAGATGGAAGAGCGGATGAAGTAAATAGAACAGGTCTACAGGAGATTGGAAAAGTGGGAGGGAGAGAGAAGAGGGATCGAGGGAGGGATTACTAGGTGTTTAAAGCACAAGTGAAACGGAGACAAAGAGAGAAATTCAGAGAAGCAGTGGAAAAGAAACATAGCTACCAAGGATGGTAAAAATATTGTCTTTATTTCATAGGAAACCACACTACAACAGGAGCATAAGCCATGATGGCAATAATGATTGTAATCCAACTGTTGAAAATAATCAAAAAAAGAGTATTGATTTATCCTGCTTGGAAATAAAAGTACACACTAAGCTTGTAGATGAAATTGTAAACCAGTCAAATTAAAATAGTAAGAATTGGTACATAAATAAACAATGAATAAATACTGTGAATAAATAAGTGAATAAATAAAACAGAGAAATCACTTAATTAACCTACACCTAGCCAAAACAAACAGCTCTAATGTCGCCATCCTGGTCAAATTTCACGAGATGTCTCTGAATGTCTGCATTTTCTTGCATTTCACCCCAGTCTTTGAGAATCCACAGTGTCCAGCTCTGTGGTGCTTGTCGCATTATGTTCGTCGCTCTCTTACAAAAGTGTTTTCAGCTCACCCTAGATTGTAATATTAAAGTTGGACGACAGTACACAGTCACACATATCATTTTGCACTCTGCCTTTTTGATGGATTTTCTTTGTACAGACCAAATTGACCACAACAACTACATCAACCACAGTCTCTTGCTTTACGTCTTAGTGGGAAAGCTGATTGATTGTGGAGTTCCTACAGTACAAGTTGACAGAAGAGCTCTCTTGGGATGTCCGTTCATCCTCTTGAAACAAAACACCAATCACAGATGGCACACCGCAATTATTCTTCATTGTCATAGTTTTGTTATTTTCAACAAGCAAAGTATGGATTCGTTTGCATGCTTTTTCTAAATGCATAAATTCTATACATGAGTGTATCTCCGTATTCATTTAGCACAACCACAATAATACTCTCAGGAAAATGATCCTTGTACATTCTTTTTCTATGATTCTTCTTCTTTCAAATGTGATAGTGAGTAACATGTCTTGGTGAGTAAAAACGTCTTGGTAGGCAACTGTGAAATATTAGCTGGTGAGTACAACTGCATGTCATGGACACTTGAAGATCATCCTACACCCCCACACATCCTGCACCACTGCACTACTCAGACTTTTGGGTTTCCAATGAGCCCAGCGGACCTACACCATCACACTGTGTTGGGTGTTGTCAGTGTGTTGTCAGGGAATGGATTCAACCCATCCATTGTCTGGACATAAGTTCATCTTTTCATTTGTTCTGCTTGAAAGAAATATGCATAGATCAGTTGATAGGGGCGATGAATTATGCAATGGAGCTTTTTATTGAAGACAAGCCCTTGGTTGCGCATTGGTCAGTCTGAGGATGACCTGTGTCCTTCAATGCCCTGATTTCACCAGCGCAGGATGCATCCTGAAAATGTCTCATTGGGTCTTTGTGCTACTATGAACGTCACAGTGATATCAGTTTTCACCATTAGTCCTGTTTATGAATAAATATAGGGATCGATTCTAACCCTTAGTTAACAGTCCACATGATTGCTCAGCGGGCTAATTTGACAGTCATATAGGACCTTGTCCTAACCCCACTACCCATCTGCCAACCTTCACACACGCAAACACACACCAAACCCTCCCTCCCTTCCTCCCCAAGTCTGATTACTCAGTGACAGCCTTATTTAGGCTGACCTCCTCTTTCACACACCGCTCACATCTCTCACTTTTTTGTCCTCCACCATGGGTATATCCTCAGAGGA
The DNA here is from genome assembly GCF_013265735.2 of Oncorhynchus mykiss. Taxonomy (NCBI): domain Eukaryota; kingdom Metazoa; phylum Chordata; class Actinopteri; order Salmoniformes; family Salmonidae; genus Oncorhynchus; species Oncorhynchus mykiss. The sequence continues at coordinate 29,047,395 of NC_050570.1, forward strand.
AGTAATCAGGGGGTGGTGAGGGGGAGTTGTTGGCGCGGGTAGGTTGAGCCTTGTTTGTACTGATGAGCTTCTCATAGCGAGCCTTGTAGGCGTCCCTTTCTCTCAGCACCCGAGAGAGCTCACACTGTAGTTGTTCCAACTGAGGAGAGAGACAGACAGGAGAGAGACAGAGAGGAGAGAGACAGAGAGGAGAGAGGCAGAGAGGAGAGAGACAGATAGAAAAGAGACAGTCAGGAGAGAGACAGTCAGGAGAGAGACAGACAGGAGAGAGACAGAGTGTAGGGAGACAGACAGGAGAGAGACAGACAGCAGAGAGACAGACAGGAGAGAGACAGAGAGGAGAGAGACAGACAGAAAAGAGACAGACAGGAGTGAGACAGAGGGGAGTGAGACAGAGGGGAGTGAGACAGAGGGGAGAGAGACAGACAGGAGAGAGACAGAGAAGAGCGAGACAGACAGGAGTGAGACAGAGGGGAGAGAGACAGACAGGAGAGAGACAGACAGGAGAGAGGCAGACAGGAGAGAGACAGACAGGAGAGAGACAGACAGGAGAGAGACAGACAGGAGAGAGACAGACAGAAAAGAGACAGACAGGAGTGAGACAGAGGGGAGAGAGACAGACAGGAGTGAGACAGAGGGGAGGGAGACAGACAGGAGAGAGACAGACAGGAGTGAGACAGAGGGGAGTGAGACAGACAGGAGTGAGACAGAGAGGAGAGAGACAGACAGGAGAGAGACAGAGAGATTAGAGAGTTCTTAGAGCTATTATTTTGGAGTTGTTGGCAATGGTGTGTTGTTGTTATTGTGTGTGTGTATCCTACCTGTTGTGTGAGGACGTGTTTCTCGGACTCCAGTGCGTGGCGGTGCTGCAAGCGTTTGTAGCGGCAGGACTGGGCGTAGCCTCGGTTCTTTAGCGTACGGCGTTTCTGCTTGAGACGCACCACCTCGTCCTTACTGACGCCCCGCAGGTGTCTGTTCAGCTCCCGCACTGACAGGCTCACTAGCTGCTCGTCCGAGAAACGTTCATCCACCCCACCACACTGCACACAGGGAGAGGTGGAGAGAGATGCTTACTTCAAAATGTTGACATGAATTTCAGTTGTGGAGAGGACTTAAACATGTTTGTCTGACTTACGTATAGTAGGAAATATGGTGGACTAGTTATAAATAGGCCTATACGTAATACTGATATTAGATTACAGTCTGCTCGTCTATTTAAGTATGATTCTGTGATTGTTTGTGTGTGTGTGTGTCTGAGTTGTGCATATGTGGTTGTGTGTGTGTGATGTGAGTGTGCCCAACTGTTTGTGTCAGGAGGCACATTTTGGCCACACATGTCCATAATCTGTCAGGTAATCTGACAGAGTGTGAGTGACAGTGATCAGGATTATACATGGCAATAATAGCAGATATTATCATAAGCTCACCCTGTGCTTCACACACTGTACATAGAGATTCTCTCAGACACCTGGATGGGGAATGCAGCTATAGTACAGTACTGAACCATATACGGCAGCACTAGCAGCCCCACACACAGCACCCTTTACTCTTGCAAAGCCAGGGGAGACTAAGGGGAGAATATTGATGTAGCCTAGTAAGTGTTAGCTTTAACACAGTTCATTTATCAATGTTGACGCATTACAAATACATGCATTTATTATTACATTTAATTCCATATTCTGCTCTTGCCCCTGCAGGACAAGTAATGCATTTTTAAACATGTAATGTCTTCAGCCAAACTCATTGTCATCTCAGTGTTGAGGCATGCTTTCAATACTTATAGCAGGTACACGACATGCACCCATAATCATGTTCTAATGGTTTAATCCCAATCCCTTACAGCATGATCCCTCTATCACCTCTCCCTCGCCTCTCCCATATGCTCCAGCTCCAACCGGTGTTGTGCTATTGTTGCTAGCCTTCCCACAGTGACACTTATCTCAGTTATTCTACCATCTTTTGTTGCATACTGTCACGCCCCTTGACCCCATTAATTACTTGGAGGTGATGATGATGGTGAAGATGATGGCCATGCATGGGGTGGTGAGGGTGGTGATGATGATGATGTGGGTGATGGTGATGAAGTCGGCCAGAGGGGCTCTGGGGTTGTGGGTAGGTTGCCGAGGAAGGGTTGGCGTTAGGGAGTGATTGGGGGCCAGAGGAGAGGTAGAGGAGTGGACGGTGGCACATATCTGTCCCCTTGGAGCAGGAGATGTCACCTCCACTGTCACTTCCTGAATCCCCAAGGTTACTGCTGGAACTCTGGGAAAGCACTGGAAACTGAGAGAGAGAAGAGATGTAGTGGAGGGTTGGAAAGAGGTTGAGAGAGAGAAATAGAAACACTGATTATAGTCTATACATGTTATTACGAACCCACTATCAGAAGAGAATAACAACATATTATTTACAGACATCCTTAGACAAGTTGGACAGTGTTACATACCTGCGAGCTAACAGCTGCAGCAGCTGAGTTCAGTAGAGCCTCCACTGCGTCCTCACAGCCCAGGAAGCTGGCAACCGGCCCCCTCTCTCTGTCTCCCCGCTCTGGCCCTCCTCCCAATGCCCCCAACAGGGATGCAGGCCCCCCCGGCTCCCCTCCAAACTGTTGCTGCAGTGCTGCCAGCCAGATCAGGTCTTCCAAAGAAGCAGGGTTAGGACCCTGGGCACCCCCATGGGAGGGGCTACCCTCCATATTCCCCTGAGAGCCCGAACTGATGCCAGAGGTGTAGCTGTTTGAGATGGACAGGGGAAAGGAGATGGAGGAGGAGGAGGAAGAAGAGAGGGAGGAGGAGGCTGAGGGAGGTGGGTGGGCATCGCTCAGCGTTGGAGAGGGGGGCAGGGAGTTGTATGGGCTGGAGCTGAGGCTGGAGTCCTGGGGAGGGTGGTTGGTGTAGGGGCCGGGGGAACTGGAGGGATCGAGGGGGAGGCCAGTCTTGGGGAGCGTACAGGAGGGAGGAAGAGGAGGACTGTCAGGCTTCACCTCAAACTTGAGGAGGTCAAAGTCATTGAGGTACTCCATGGCCAGTGGACTGGGGGGGAGGGAGGGCATGGGAAGAGAGGGAGACGACATGGCCACCGCTTTGGGAACAGACTGAGTTTGTCCGTGTGTCAGGGTTGTGTGTTAATCCACCTCTCTGTTTTAGTGCAGCAGCAATCCATACACAACCACAGGCCTGATGCCTCCAGACTCTCAGACAGCCCTGGTGTCCAGTTATGGACTGACTGACGAATGTCCTCTGTGGAAAAATCAGTCTTCCTGTGTCCTTGTGAGAGAGAGAAAATGGCATAGATGATTGTTCTCTCAAAGTTGGTACAAAGTCATCTCTATGTGTTAGGTAGACAGGAACTGAGGTCAAGATAACATCAATAGGACAGAGAAGAGGACAGGATGTGGCAAACAAACACAAGAACAACAATCTGGCCATAGACGGAAGAACAGAATTGAACACGTCATACTGCCAATGACCTCTTCACCAGACCTCTTTCTGTATGTCTTACAATTTGTCAGCATGTACAAGTAATAAACCAGTTACAAAACAATTATAGCAACTTTCCAGAAAGTAGAGAAATCAGAACTGTCACCCTGTGCACTCAATGAAGTGATTCTACAGCAGTATGTTAGGTAGTGCTGTTCTCCGGTGTGAGTATGTGTCCAATGGTCTGTTTATATGTTGAAGTATTAAGCGAATAATCCTCACCAGATCCCCATTGTCCCTCATAGAGACACACACACCCACACACACATGGATCCATATCCATATCTACCTGTCCTACGTCTACCCACTGATAGCAATTATATTTTATAGAAATGTGTCTTACATTCTTGTCTTACTATATGACTAACACTCCTACTATATGCCAGTCATAAACATGCTATTAAGCAGCAAAGACCAATGTCTGATATAGGCTTTATCAAACAATAGAGACTTTGTTTTTTTTGACACCATGTGTAACATCACATGACTGGAATGGTGTGATAATGAAATAATTGACCATAGTCAAGTCCCACTAATCTTTTTCACTGAGTCTTGCTGTCTGTCATTTCAATGCTATCTGAATTTCGGGGACAAACCAGCAAAGACAGTGCACTCTAGATCAGGGTTTCCTAAACTCGGTCCTGGGGCCACCCCTGGGTGCACATTTCGTTTTTTAGCCCTATCACTACACAGCTGATTCAAATGACCAACTCCTCATCAAGCTTTGATGATTTGAATCAGCTGTGTAGTTCTAGGGCAAAAACCAGAGCGTGCACACTGGGGGCAGGACTGAGTTTGGGACACCCTGCTCAAGATAATGAACTGCAATATAATATAACTTCTACCCCATCTCACGGCTTCAGAATGTTCGTAATTGAAAGACACCTCAGTCATTTCATAACCTAACAAGTCAAAGTATATTTACATTTTTCAAAACACATTCACTAGCATTAGCATTCCCAATATCAAAGGAGATTTCCAAGCCCATGAAATGTTGGGCTCTTTTCAATCCGTATCGCTGAAGTTAAACATGACAGTACGTGTTAATATAACATGAGGAGGGCGATGAAACAATGGAGGCTCCATTCATTTTCACTGGAGGGAAACGAAGTGGGCGGGGGGACCATTGGGCGATGCGAGCATTGGCGAGGGAGCATGACCAGGGCGGAACCAAAGTTGGGGATAGCTGAACTTTATGCAAATACTACGTGATGTCGCAGCGCTATTGCCCAATCGAAGTTCACTAAAGCTTCCAGCCCTTTAGATTGGCTGTTTATAACTAGCAGTACCTAGTATTCTTGTTAGCTTGCTAGCACCCACATGAGGAAAAGGTTTGCATGGGGAGGTAAAATACGAGTGCTAGTTAAGAAGGCCTGGTACAGCGTGATTTAAATTTAAACGCAATGTTCCTGTGTTAGCGGAGACCACATTCACGGTAAACGCTGCATATGTCATTCACGGTAAACGCTGCATATGTCATTCACGGTAAACGCTGCATATGTCATTCACGGTAAACGCTGCATATGTCATTCACAATAAACGCTGCATATGTCATTCACGGTAAATGCTGCATATGTCATTCACGGTAAACGCTGCATATGTCATTCACGGTAAACGCTGCATATGTCATTCACAATAAACGCTGCATATGTCATTCACGGTAAACGCTGCATATGTCATTCACGGTAAACGCTGCATATGTCATTCACGGTAAACGCTGCATATGTCATTCACAATAAACGCTGCATATGTCATTCACGGTAAACGCTGCATATGTCATTCACGGTAAACGCTGCATATGTCATTCACAATAAACGCTGCATATGTCATTCACGGTAAACGCTGCATATGTCATTCACGGTAAACGCTGCATATGTCATTCACGGTAAACGCTGCATATGTCATTCACGGTAAACGCTGCATATGTCATTCACGGTAAACGCTGCATATGTCATTCACGGTAAACGCTGCATATGTCATTCACAATAAACGCTGCATATGTCATTCACGGTAAACGCTGCATATGTCATTCACGGTAAACGCTGCATATGTCATTCACGGTAAACGCTGCATATGTCATTCACGGTAAACTCTGCATATGTCATTCACGGTAAACGCTGCATATGTCATTCACAATAAACGCTGCATATGTCATTCACGGTAAACGCTGCATATGTCATTCACGGTAAACGCTGCATATGTCATTCACGGTAAACGCTGCATATGTCATTCACGGTAAACGCTGCATATGTCATTCACGGTAAACGCTGCATATGTCATTCACGGTAAACGCTGCATATGTCATTCACGGTAAACGCTGCATATGTCATTCACAATAAACGCTGCATATGTCATTCACGGTAAACGCTGCATATGTCATTCACAATAAACGCTGCATATGTCATTCACGGTAAACGCTGCATATGTCATTCACGGTAAACGCTGCATATGTCATTCACAATAAACGCTGCATATGTCATTCACGGTAAACGCTGCATATGTCATTCACGGTAAACGCTGCATATGTCATTCACGGTAAACGCTGCATATGTCATTCACGGTAAACGCTGCATATGTCATTCACGGTAAACGCTGCATATGTCATTCACGGTAAACGCTGCATATGTCATTCACGGTAAACGCTGCATATGTCATTCACGGTAAACGCTGCATATGTCATTCACAATAAACGCTGCATATGTCATTCACGGTAAACGCTGCATATGTCATTCACGGTAAACGCTGCATATGTCATTCACAATAAACGCTGCATATGTCATTCACGGTAAACGCTGCATATGTCATTCATGGTAAACGCTGCATATGTCATTCACGGTAAACGCTGCATATGTCATTCACAATAAACGCTGCATATGTCATTCACGGTAAACGCTGCATATGTCATTCACGGTAAACGCTGCATATGTCATTCACAATAAACGCTGCATATGTCATTCACGGTAAACGCTGCATATGTCATTCACGGTAAACGCTGCATATGTCATTCACGGTAAACGCTGCATATGTCATTCACGGTAAACGCTGCATATGTCATTCACGGTAAACGCTGCATATGTCATTCACGGTAAACGCTGCATATGTCATTCACGGTAAACGCTGCATATGTCATTCACAATAAACGCTGCATATGTCATTCACAATAAACGCTGCATATGTCATTCACGGTAAACGCTGCATATGTCATTCACGGTAAACGCTGCATATGTCATTCACGGTAAACGCTGCATATGTCATTCACGGTAAACGCTGCATATGTCATTCACAATAAACGCTGCATATGTCATTCACGGTAAACGCTGCATATGTCATTCACGGTAAACGCTGCATATGTCATTCACGGTAAACGCTGCATATGTCATTCACAATAAACGCTGCATATGTCATTCACGGTAAACGCTGCATATGTCATTCACGGTAAACGCTGCATATGTCATTCACGGTAAACGCTGCATATGTCATTCACGGTAAACGCTGCATATGTCATTCACGGTAAACGCTGCATATATTGACTCAATCCGGAATTACCTTAAAATGTATATCGAGCAATCTGTACCGCTTCAACGGTACAGATTGAATAGTGTCCTAAATCCGATACATTCTTTTTTAAAAACGTTTCAAAGCAACGTTTGCGAATGAATGAAGCCCTGTAACTTTTCTCTGCTGTTTTATTCCTTAAGGGAAATTGAACTAAGAAACACTTTATACAGTGCAGATAACTTACCTGGATATTTTGTGGATAAATATGAATTACAGGACAACAAACAGTCTTACAGCAGGAGACCTCAAAGGCATTCTCCAACATTCACTGAACATGTCAAAATATATTACATTCAGACAGAGACGCTCCATCTTTCTGCAATCTTTTTCATGTTAGAACGTTTTGAAACTTCGACTGTTGGCTAACTACCACAAAACAAATACATAAACAAACTGAAAAGCTGTCTGATCATGTGCACGTGCCTATTTCTAAATACAGTGCTAAATGAGTACATTTGAAATAAGATTCAGGAACAACAACCACAAAATGAATAGGACACCATCACCCACTAGTTCCACAACAAAAAATCAGTAACAGCACTGATTATACTGATGATGAACATCGTCATTAATGTCAAATGAATAATGATAACTCATGTCAGACAGATGTTTCTACTGGTTCCACTCCAATGCTCAACACATTAATTGTACCCCCTGATGTCCCCAATGGACCGTGACAGAGAGAGAGCAAACTGTGATGGGACGCCCCAGAGGCCTCAACCTGGCTTCGGCCCAGAGTAGAGGGAGAAAGAACCGACAGAAAGAAAGAGAGACATGGGGAAAGAGAGAGAAAAGAGTAGAATAGAACTAGGGAGAGATAAAGCCCCGAAAGAGAGAGTGATGAGGGGGAATGAGAAAAGGATGTGTAGAGACAGACAGGTTGAAAACAAGTTCTTACCGTAGGTCATAGACTGGATGATAGGTTTGGAGGTCCTCTCACCATTTCCCCCCACAACAGTGACTAAACTGAATGAGTGATTTACAGACACGCGTACACAGAGAGAGCGAAAAAAAAGAGAGAGAGGGTGTGTGCGCATGTGAGTGTATATGGTACTCTGTCACTGAGTATCACTGCCCCCTCTCTCTCCTCTCTGTTGCAAATCCTTCTCTCCCTCTCTTCGTCACGCTCCCCTGTTCTCTCTCACCCCTATATCCCTCTCTAAAGCCATGGCTCTCTGCAAACATGGTTCAAATTTCTCTCTCTCTCTCTCTCTCTCTCTCTCTCTCTCTCTCTCTCTCTCTATCTCTCTCTCTCTCTCTCTCTCTCTCTCTCTCTCTCTCTCTCCGCAACATACACCTAGGCACCTACACCCATCCCCCTAGCCAACTCTACATACACTCGCATGCACACACACACACACACACACACACACGTTTCTTCTACTATCCTTGTGAGGACCAAACAATTGATTCATTTACTAAAAAAGTGACATGATTAACAATTCTCACAATGGTATTTCCCTTCATTTTCAATTTGCTAACACCAAGTAACTCTTTGGATTTAGACACACAAATAAACCCTTAAATGTATGACATGCTAAAATGGTGTGATTATCTAATCATTTTATTTAATATAGATCTCTCCCTGATAAGAGTTTGCTACTGGAGAGAATGCTCAAGGTCCTTGTATATCTTTGTAACCAGTGATTTTGAAGGCATTAACACCAATGCATAAAACTGAGGGACACACATTATACTAGTAAAATAAAAGTATTTTAATAGCCTTCTTTGATTTTATTAATCCATACAATATAATAAATACTTTTGTTCACTGTCTAGCATTTAAAATAATATATATTTATTTCTAAATAACAAAAACATGTCACAAGAACTCTACACACCAATTTGCTTACCCTAAGCACTTTAAACAATGCATAAACATACCGTGTTGCAGTATGAAGGACTTGTCATTAATCAAAAGTTCAATATCAACAAAAACATATATGATGTGTAACTATTTGTAATCTCAAAGTGTTTCAAATGCAAGGGATGAAAATGCCATCTCAATTCAAGAACGACCCTATTGGATTATCATAAAATGCGGTTTTGTGGAGTAGATGGAGTAATGGAAATGACGTCAATTCTCTTCAAATAATTCTTTGATTTTCTACATGAAAAAGTAAACTCGAAGATACCAAAGGAACTGACAAGTGATATAATAATACAGGTATCTGGGCATGATCCATGTCTTTGTTCTTTGCCTGTCCCTGCCCCCATGTCCCCTCACACCCCCATGTCCCCTCACACCCCCATGTCCCCTCACACCCCCATGTCCCCTCACACCCCCTTGTCTCTTGGAATTAGCCTCAGAAACAGAGCAGTTTTCTTTACCCCTTTGAAATTCATCAAGCGGAGAAATGCATAACAAACACTTTTTCATGATCCTCTGAATCTAAACTCGCTGATCTGGAGTCTGTGTCTTAGTAATGTCTCGTTAAGTAATCAGTGAGTTAATATTGTCTGCTCAAATCTGATCCGGAGTCTGTGTCTTAGTAATGTCTCGTTAAGTAATCAGTGAGTTAATATTGTCTGCTCAAATCTGATCTGGAGTCTGTGTCTTAGTAATGTCTCGTTAAGTAATCAGTGAGTTAATATTGTCTGCTCAAATCTGATCCGGAGTCTGTGTCTTAGTAATGTCTCGTTAAGTAATCAGTGAGTTAATATTGTCTGCTCAAATCTGATCCGGAGTCTGTGTCTTAGTAATGTCTCGTTAAGTAATCAGTGAGTTAATATTGTCTGCTCAAATCTGATCCGGAGTCTGTGTCTTAGTAATGTCTCGTTAAGTAATCAGTGAGTTAATATTGTCTGCTCAAATCTGATCCGGAGTCTGTGTCTTAGTAATGTCTCGTTAAGTAATCAGTGAGTTAATATTGTCTGCTCAAATCTGATCCGGAGTCTGTGTCTTAGTAATGTCTCGTTAAGTAATCAGTGAGTTAATATTGTCTGCTCAAATCTGATCCGGAGTCTGTGTCTTAGTAATGTCTCGTTAAGTAATCAGTGAGTTAATATTGTCTGCTCAAATCTGATCCGGAGTCTGTGTCTTAGTAATGTCTCGTAAGTAATCAGTGAGTTAATATTGTCTGCTCAAATCTGATCCGGAGTCTGTGTCTTAGTATTGTCTCGTTAAGTAATCAGTGAGTTAATATTGTCTGCTCAAATCTGATCCGGAGTCTGTGTCTTAGTAATGTCTCGTTAAGTAATCAGTGAGTTAATATTGTCTGCTCAAATCTGATCCGGAGTCTGTGTCTTAGTAATGTCTCGTTAAGTAATCAGTGAGTTAATATTGTCTGCTCAAATCTGATCCGGAGTCTGTGTCTTAGTAATGTCTCGTTAAGTAATCAGTGAGTTAATATTGTCTGCTCAAATCTGATCCGGAGTCTGTGTCTTAGTAATGTCTCGTTAAGTAATCAGTGAGTTAATATTGTCTGCTCAAATCTGATCCGGAGTCTGTGTCTTAGTAATGTCTCGTTAAGTAATCAGTGAGTTAATATTGTCTGCTCAAATCTGATCCGGAGTCTGTGTCTTAGTAATGTCTCGTTAAGTAATCAGTGAGTTAATATTGTCTGCTCAAATCTGATCCGGAGTCTGTGTCTTAGTAATGTCTCGTTAAGTAATCAGTGAGTTAATATTGTCTGCTCAAATCTGATCCGGAGTCTGTGTCTTAGTAATGTCTCGTTAAGTAATCAGTGAGTTAATATTGTCTGCTCAAATCTGATCTGGAGTCTGTGTCTTAGTAATGTCTCGTTAAGTAATCAGTGAGTTAATATTGTCTGCTCAAATCTGATCCGGAGTCTGTGTCTTAGTAATGTCTCGTTAAGTAATCAGTGAGTTAATATTGTCTGCTCAAATCTGATCCGGAGTCTGTGTCTTAGTAATGTCTCGTTAAGTAATCAGTGAGTTAATATTGTCTGCTCAAATCTGATCCGGAGTCTGTGTCTTAGTAATGTCTCGTTAAGTAATCAGTGAGTTAATATTGTCTGCTCAAATCTGATCTGGAGTCTGTGTCTTAGTAATGTCTCGTTAAGTAATCAGTGAGTAAATATTGTCTGCTCAAATCTGATCCGGAGTCTGTGTCTTAGTAATGTCTCGTTAAGTAATCAGTGAGTTAATATTGTCTGCTCAAATCTGATCCGGAGTCTGTGTCTTAGTAATGTCTCGTTAAGTAATCAGTGAGTTAATATTGTCTGCTCAAATCTGATCCGGAGTCTGTGTCTTAGTAATGTCTCGTTAAGTAATCAGTGAGTTAATATTGTCTGCTCAAATCTGATCCGGAGTCTGTGTCTTAGTAATGTCTCGTTAAGTAATCAGTGAGTTAATATTGTCTGCTCAAATCTGATCCGGAGTCTGTGTCTTAGTAATGTCTCGTTAAGTAATCAGTGAGTTAATATTGTCTGCTCAAATCTGATCCGGAGTCTGTGTCTTAGTAATGTCTCGTTAAGTAATCAGTGAGTTAATATTGTCTGCTCAAATCTGATCCGGAGTCTGTGTCTTAGTAATGTCTCGTTAAGTAATCAGTGAGTTAATATTGTCTGCTCAAATCTGATCCGGAGTCTGTGTCTTAGTAATGTCTCGTTAAGTAATCAGTGAGTTAATATTGTCTGCTCAAATCTGATCTGGAGGCTATGAACAAAACCAATACATAGTGCAACAGGCTTGGACACACAGACACCCACACACAAAACGAAAGGACGCACAGAGACAATCCTACTGTCTCTAGAACTGCAAAAACAGTTACAAATTGACATACACCCCCCCCCCCCCCCCCCCCTTCTATCTCTCCCTCACTATCTCCCGTCATCTATGTTTCCGGGGGGAAAGCTTAGTGGTTAAACCAACAGGGCCTCCCATGAGTCTGTGGGACAAAGAGAGGTACAGAGGAACTTACCTCATTCTTCATGCCAAATACAGAAGCAGGATCTTCATTTGATCACTATTTTGTTGCTAAGAATTGTCCTGCAGAGCAGGAAATGCAAACTTGTAGTGTAATCATCAACATAGCTCAGACATCACAACTCACATACAGTATGATACCGCGTACAGACACCTCAATAGCTGACTCTGTTTCAGCCCATAACCAACCGACATGTATCTTTCTCTCCTTTGTAAAATCCCTTGTTCTGAGCACTTTCATCTGAACAGCAACACTCCAGCAGTGCTTTAATAGAATGAGGCTATCAATTTCTCTCAATCCCCTCAGCTGATTCGAAACATTGTGCTACCTTTCAGATGCTCCGATTCCTCACCTGCAGGTAGTCTACCGCAGCGATGGTTGGATACAGTGATTTATAATCAATGAATCAGCCAGCTATTCTGAAATAACCTCATATTTATGAATCTATGAAGAGATTGAAACGGTAACCGACTCAATGCTCCCAACCACCCATTATACATTTTCCCATTTTTAACCGGAAAATGTAGGGCTATATCTGTGTGTTTATCAATGTCAGCTGGCTAACTTTCAGAAGTGATGCTGCTGCACCCCTCTAAAATGATGATAGCAAAGGTTTTTCTTTAGAGCCACTCATGGTTTTTCTATTGAGTCACTGAAAATGGAGCAGTCTGAGCTGCTATCCACATAAGTTACTGTAATAATCACACTCGGGTTTGGCATGCGCAGTTTTGAGTGTAATATGTGTAGTAGGTATTTCACGGCTCTTTGTGTTGTGTGGTTGAGCAGAGGGCCAGGCTTCGGCCTAGGGCAATAATTAGCCACACGAGCGGGTTGCTCTTCCTGCCACAGAGCCAGTGACGCACCCCAACCCCACAGCCACCTCAGTTTGTTTACCCTAATACGATAAAACAGCTCCTGTCCTGGGTCATAGGGTCAAAAGGATAGTAGAGAAAACGGAGAATGGAGGCAGAGGGACTTCAGGGAGTAAAATAGCGATTTGGCCTGTTTTTGAGCAGGGCAGGGCACTGACTGAGACAGATGGTGTGAGGTTTTGGTCTGGAGGGACCCTCTAACTCCCTCTGATCCCACAGATACATGTCCTAAGCCTGACTAACTCTGTTACAAGAAGCAGGATTACACAGAACAGGGCACCTCCCTCGCAGGATCTGCCTCCTTCACTCTCTATCTCACTTCCCATGCACGCAGTATAACCTGCCTTAACCCTATTCTTTCTTTGAGACATGAAAATGACTGTTTATTATGTCTCTGTGTATATTTTTCTCAGTCCATCCCTCTCCTACTATATCCTGAGTCCACAACAATATTGAGGACAACAGTGCACTGTAAAACAACGCACAGGAAACACAGGTGAATGTCAGGTACACAGTCAGATAATGTTCTACTACAAATAATGAATAGTTTACCCTAAAGTTTTTACAATTTGTTCTCCTCTTCCAGTTCTTTATTTTATGGATTATTCACTGATGCAACAGTTGTTTATAGTCCATCTCCCTCCCTCCCCTGTGTGTCTGTGTCTAATCTCAGTATTATTGTAAAATAGATCTAATCCACCACTTCAACTGTTAAGCCCCACTGTATCTTTCCCATTTAATTCTCCCTCCTTCACCCCCCCACCCCCTCCCCACCCCCCCCACCCCCTTTTCTCACAGACAGTATTATGGGTAGATTCCAATTAGGATTAATTGATTTCACCCCAATTCTTAGAAGTGAGAGTTACCAATGCCAGAAACGGTTCCGCACAGTACTGGTACCATGAGCTGTCTGGCATCAGTTTCAACAGTATGTGTTGTTTGTCTGTGTGTGTGTGTGTGTGTGTGTGTGTTTACTTGTTTACTTAATGAGTGAGGTCTCGTTGTGAGTGGGATTATCAGGCTAGTCAATGGATTAGAGAGCTGATTCTGCTTCTGTAACTGGCATCAGATTAACAGATACCCACGCTTTATTAAAGCGTCTTTAAGCTGTCAGCAGCCCCCCCTCCAACGACTATTGCTTCACCCCCCCCCCACCCCACCCCACCTGAAGTGTCAATACTTCAGTCCAATATTAATCACGATCATGTTACTAGTTTTAACATGTTTTTCTATTAGATGTGTAGGCTCCTAATTTCATTTCTCTTGATTCTAAAACTTCCCAACAATTAATTTCTAAATATCTGTACCTGGTCTATGGACCGTAGTGACATACTGTGTGTAGTCATCACAGATGAGCTACTGTATGCTGCAACGCACCTTTTCCATTTTTTTGCCATGGCAACCACTCTTCATTTTAATTCGCATACTTGCAGAGAACAGCAATTCCTGTACCACAAATTACCATTAGTTCCGCCTGAATAGATGAATGACCCTAGCCGACCATCTCCTCCCTGGAGAATTATATGTTCCAGTTAGAGAATGGCTATGGATAGCTTAATAACTACAACATTTCAGCAGTATACAGAAGGCTACAGGGCTGGATCTGAACAGCCACACAAACATAGGCATTAAAAAGACTCATCTGAATAGACAAAAATACAGACACATAAAGAAAAGAGAGGGGGAGACAGACAGACAGAGAGAGAGAGGGAGAGAGAGAGACAGCGAGTAGACAGATACAGAGACAGAGGTAAAGAGGGATAAGAAGGAAGAGAGGGATGAAGGGATTAAGGTGGTCGATACTAAGTGGCTCTCCCAAACTGAGAGATGGCACTAAATCTGTTAATTCTCTCCCCTCCCTAGTCCTCCTCCATCCTCCCCTCCTCCTCTATCTTTCCTCCCTTCCCTTCATCGCTCCCTTCCGTTACCCCTCCCTCGCTAGTTTTTGGGATTACACTGGAACATATTCATGCAACCCTGTAAAGCCTTTCAGAACTCAAAATACACTACATGACCAAAAGTAGTCTCGTCGAACATCTCATTACAAAATCATGGGCATTAATATGGAGTTGGTCCCCCCTTTGCTGCTATAACAGCCTCCAGTCTTCTGGGAAGGCTTTCCACATTGCTGTGGGGACTTGCTTCCATTTTGCCACAAGACCATTAGTGAGGTCGGGCACTGATGTTGGGCGATTAGGTCTGGCTCGCAGTCGGCGTTCCAATTCATCCCAAAGGTATTCGATGGGGTTGAGGTCAGGGCTCTGTGCAGGCCAGTCAAGTTCTTCCACACCGATCTCGACAAACCATTTCTATATGGACCTCACTTTGTCCACGGGGGCATTGTCATGCTGAAACAGGAAAGGTTCTTCCCCAAACTGTTGCCACAAAGTTGGAACCACAAAATTGTCTAGAATGTCATTATATAGTGTTAAGATTTTAAGATGTAGTGTTAAGATTTCCCTACTGGAACTAAGGGGCCTAGCCTAAAGCATGAAAAACAGTCCCAGACCATTATTCCTCCTTTACAAAACTTTACAGTTGGCACTATGCAGCGTTCTCCTAGCATCTGCCAAACCCAGATTCGTCCGTCGGACTGCCAGATGGTGAAGCGTGATTCATCACTTCAGAGCACGCGTTTCCGCTGCTCCGGAGTCCAATGGCAGGGAGCTTTACACCACTCCAGCCGATGCTTGGCATTGCACATGGTGATCTTAGGCTTGTGTGCTGCTGCTTGGCCATGGAAACCCATTTCATGAATCTACCGACAAACAGTTATTGTGCTGACGTTGCTTCCAAAGGCAGTTTGGAACTCAGTAGTGAGTGTTGCAACTGAGGACAGACTATTTTTATGCGCTACGCGCTTCAGCACTCATCTGTCCCGTTCTGGGATCTTGTGTGGTCTACCATTTCGCGACTGAGTAGTTGTGTGCCTAGAAGTTTCCATTTCACAATAATAAAACTTACAGTTGACCTGCGCAGGGCAGAAATGTGACGAACTGACGTGTTGGAAAGATGGCATACTATGACACTGCCACGTTGAAAGTCACTGAGCCATTCTACTGCCAATGTTTGTCTATGGAGATTGCATTGCTGTGTGCTCGGTTTTATACACCTGTCAGCAACAGGTGTGGCTGAAATAGCCTAATCCGCTCATTTGAAAGGGTGTCCATACATACTTTTGTATATATAGTGCATTTGGTATAATACGCACATTATGGTCTTGTAATGCTAGGGAGATAGATTCATTCTGTACAGACATATTTCAATCACTTTATAATAACTTTAAGACATACACATAATACTGTACAACAAACTCAACACAAAGTTCTGAAAAACCGATTGAGAAAAAACAGAGAAAGTAATCCTAAATGCGTGGCACTACATTTGGGGCTGAAGGTAGTACTGTATATACACAGGGTGACAGGAACTCAATAGTAATTGCAGAGAATTGTGATAGTGGTATTTAAAGTCTGATAATAATTGTGATTACCGGTAGTCTTTTCAGCCGAGGGGGCGTCAGCTCTGTGTGGAGGGAATCAACACATGTGAGACCTGTCAGACTCTGACACAGCGGGGGCGAGGGCGAGGGCGGCACTCAGACACACACTATAGTGTCTACTGTAAACTATTGACCACAACCGATCACACACATCAGTCCTTGGCTACCATTTCTCTTTACTCTGGGTCTATAGGGCCCTATTATGAAAAGGTACAACATGTCATTTACTATGAGCCAGGCAATGGTGCACCAGTGGGCATGAGGAGGTGACACATTTTTCCAATTTCAGGTGGAGTATCTAACAATTCCGCTCATAGTAATCTTGATTGCTTCAGCACTTTACTGGCAGTGTAAAGGGGCAGCACAGTCAAAAAGTGTTTAAAAAATATATATATATATTTCCACAATATGAGGCCAAAATAACACTCTGAAATTGTGAACATTATGATAATGCCCTTTTAGTGAAATTTTTGCCCGTTCAGTTGGGATGGACTTTTTGGCCCACAGGATGTAATTATTCTGACAAATGACCAGTCGTCTTTTATTTGCATATGCATCCTCCTACTTTGAAGAGGTAAGAAGGGTAGGCTCTAGAGCAGGAGTGTCAAACATACAGGTCCAATCCGACACATGGTTGGTTTGAGTAAAAACGTTTTTTTAAAAGCATACACAATATATAGAAATATTAGTTGAGTAGTTTTATCACGACACAATGCCACAGATGTCTCAAGTTTTGACAGAGTGTGCAATTGGCATGCTGATCGCATGAATTTCCACCAGAGCTGTTGCCAAAATATTGAATGTACATTTTTCTACCATAAACCGCCTCCAATGTCGTTTTAGAGAATTTGGCAGAACGTCCAACCAGCCTCACAACAGCAAACCACATGAAACCACGCCAGCCCAGGACCTCCACATCTGGCTTTTTCACCTGCGGGATCGTCTGAGACCAGCCACCAGGACAGCTGATGAAACGGTGGTTTTGCACAACCAAAGAATTTCTGCAAAACTGTCAGAAACCATCTCAGGAAAGCTCATCTGCGTGCTCGTCATCATTGACTTGACTGCAGTTCGGCGTCATAACCGACTCGATGGTCACTGGTACACTGGAGAAGTGTGCTCTTCATGGATGAATCCCGGTTTCAACTGGACCGGGCAGATAGCAGATAACACGTGTGGTGTCGTGTGGGCAAGCGGTTTTCTGATGTCAACGTGAACAAAGTGCCCCATGGTTGAACAAAGTGCCCCACAATTGCATTTTGGCAATTTGAATGCACAGAGATACCGTGATGAGATCCTGAGCTCCATTGTCATGCCATTTATCCGCTGCCATCCCCTCAGGTTTCAGCATGATAATGTGGTGGCCCATGTCGCAAGGATCTGTACACAATCCCTGTAAGCTGAAAATGTCTCAGTTCTTCCATGGCATATTCACAAGACATGTCACCCATTGAGCATGTTTGGAATCAACGTGTACAACAGCGTGTTCCAGTTCCCACCAATATCCAACAACTTTGCACAGCCATTGAAGAGGAGTGGGACAACATTCCACAGGCCACAATCAACAGTCTGATCAACTCTACGCGAAGAAGATGTGTCGCACTGCATGAGGAAAATGGTGGTCACACTAGATACTGACAGATTGTTGCATGTACATTTTTTGTTCAGTGTATATAAAGTGTCAAGCCAAAAAAATAACATTTCTTTAATTTTGAATAAAAAATGCTTTCAGGCTGAAATTGAATTGCTAAACATTTTCACATCTATTGTATTTCCTATATTGTCCTTAAAACACCAATAATTGTTTTTCCTATTCTCTTCTACTTTTACTATGTTTCATACAAACCTTCTGGAGAGGCCTGATCATTTCAGCTGTTATTTCCTAATAGTTACTGGTTGAAAATACAATCAACACAGGACATTTTAATCAGTAGGTTTTGGGTGGAGTTGCATATAAGTTAATAGACCAGTTCCAAACATCTCTACCAATAACAGCTAGTTTTCAGGTTAGGCTACATTTTCCTCCCATTATGCCCTTCTGCCCTGGTGGATTGATCCACACTGTGGTTAATACATCACCTTCCCCTCCCCACTCAGACCACTCTCAGACAGTCCTGACATTTTAGCTTGAGAAATATTTTTCTGCCCCCCCAAATTCTTTGTTTCTTTTTGACCACTTTCATGGAAAACTATTACAGTAAGGTACTTCATTGTTACCCAGAAATGATTTGATATTCAAATACAGTATTTTTAAACAATTTTATTAAAAAAAAAATATATATTTTTTATATATATTATATATAATATATTTTTTTTTTGGGGGGGGGGGGTAAATGTAGAGTAATAGAAAACGGCCTTTCATATTGATAGACGGTAGGACAATAAGTCCAGACAGTCAAATTAAGTCAACATATCCAAGAGAGGATATTAAGTAAGTGTTTTTCTTTCTAATCCCGATGATTAACTGCCAGGTGCATGAAAGCCAATGATAAAATAGATCAATATAAGATCCTGTGTCTTTTGTCTGTCGGGCCTCCTCCCACCCACTCCACCATCCACCCCATGAAGACAGTCCACAAGTGTGGAAATGCATTTCAAACAACTACAATCACACATAAATATCTACGGCTTAAAACAGTTATCGACAAAATGATGCATTGAATCATCAGACACAGATTCAACGATATGAGAAGTTACAGGTGTGGGATCTTAATCTGACCAGGAAAAATAATCCTGCAGCAACAGCATTTGAATGTTTTAGTATCGGTGGTTAGGCTACTAGCTGGCCAAAAGTAGGCTACATGAAAAGTGCAAAACTGTTAATATCACCATTGATTCGTGTTTGTTTTAAGTAGGAATTTATATAAATAACGAAGCTCATCTGCATGTCCTGCAGTGGAGGAAAATTCTCAGCAACAAGAGTGATCAATTTAGGATTCTATATCTGTAGGCACAGTGGTAGAACCGTATTTTCAAGTTTTAATTACAGAGTTTGAAGAAGCAGCTTTTCATTACATTTCCATATGAATAGCTCATTAGTACTTAGCACACCAGCCAGCCAAAGCCCATATTTGACTCATTCCACCATCTTCAGAAATAGGGCCATGACATGGTTGCTAATGACAACCAGCAAGACTGCTTCTCAGCAGCTCACGTGTTTGGTGTTCTAGATTATGAGTCTTTCTGTTGCTGAGAGGTCCGCCTTTCATTTGTTGGGGTTGGTCGCCACCTGCTGTTAGGGATAATTACAGGAGGCCTAATGTAGCTGCCACCCTGCTGGTTAAAGTATTATGACCCAGAGTGGTAATTCTGTGGTTAAACAGCATAGTGAACGCAGTTTGGAAGGCAAAATCGTTTACCTCCCTTTATTATCCTATTATGAACCAAACCACAAAAAGGATGACATTCTCAGTGTGTATTCCAGTACAGCATTTTTATTCATTCACAGGGTATACTCATATAATATTTTTTTATTGAATTTTTCTATAAAATATATTACCTTTCAGTCCATGAAAGCAGAACTAGATATAAATATTTCATTTAATAATATGCAACAACTCATTCTCAAGTTTCAACTATGGCAACCAACGTTCACAGCAGTCAAATTGCATTGCAGATTTAGAAATAACATTCTAATAGACACATTCCTTTCTTTAGTCGAGCTTAGCCACATAGCTTGGTTTACATAAACAATAATAATACAAAATAAAGTGTAACTCTCAATAATGATAACAAAAATGCTCCAATGTTTGGCCCCTTAGCATTATAGCATGACAGTGTTTTAGCCATTTTGTAAGTGCAGACAACAATTCAGTAGTTTTTCAAAAGTAGCAAACACCATTCGAATAGCTGCAAAACAGTTCAGCAGGTTTCCATTGAGATGACAGGAAAGCAGACAGTGAGGGCAAGGGACAGACAGAGACCGACTAGGAATAGCATGTGTGTGTTCCAATAATACCGCAGTAGGTAAGTTATTCTTAGCGATGTCCGTATCATTTTGCACTCTAAGACATTTATCTTCCCCTCCCCCTCTCTCCCTTTCTCTCTCTGTATTCGTGTGTTCCCTCTCTCTCTAGAGTCTAGTTTCTCCCTCGCATATTTCTCCTCTTCCACATCGGACAAAATGCTGCCCAGTTGTCATGACAACCCTCTGGCTGGTTGGTCTGAAGCAGCTTAATTCCATCGACATTACAACAGCTCTCTGCTAACAGACGCTGAGTTGACGCTGTCTGGGAGAGCACAGAACGAGAGACATTCCTGATTACTGATTAATCTCATTAGACACAATTTGATCAGATAATTAACAACAGTGAAGTCATGTTTGAGTTCTATTCCGACCTAAGGGGTGATTGAAAACGTTGCTTTGTTTAGTCTGAGACACACACACACACACTCACACACACACACACACACGCACGCACACACACACACACATTTGTCCCCAGATATTTATATTCTTGTGAACAGTTCTGGTCCCCACAATGATGGTAAAACCAAAAACACACAAATATAGCTGTATCCAAAGAAACATATCTGTTTTTATGCATTAAGTATGAGAGGAAACACATGCTCCCATTCTCACAGAGACAGAGGCAGAGAGAGAGAGAGAAAGAGAGAGAGAGCGACAGAGGCAGAGAGACCAGGATAGTCCAAGGATTTGTTTCTGTTCTGGAGTAGTCTAGGTTTTTTCACAGGTTTGCGATTTGAGGGCTTCTCGAGATTATTAGGGCATCCCTGTCAGTGCCTGGGGTAAATGAACACAGGAAATACTGTACAAGGTAACAGTCAGACAGTGTGTGATCATGAGGCACATATTAACACACACAAACACACACCCACAGATCAATACAAGCATACTGACTAACTATTGGAAAGACAGACAGACAGACAGACAGACAGACAGATAGACAGACAGACAGACAGACAGACAGACAGACAGACAGACAGACAGGCAGACAGGCAGACAGGCAGACAGGCATACAGGCTGACAGGTGTACGTACCTGTGTCACAAGACATAGCCTTTCTGTTCCTCTGGGGTTTCACTGGGGCTTGAGGTCTCACTGCTTCCTCACCTGCACACCATATACCACCGTCAATCATACACTGTCATACACTGTAACGACAAAATGATATTGATTTAATTTGTTAATACCTTGACTGAAAGCCCTGTCAGCCAATCCCAGCACTGGCTTGTTGAATGCAGATGGTGCAAGATGTGGGATCGGCCTTTCATTGGCAAACTCAATTGGAGAAGACACATAGGATGTCTTTGGCTGAAAATAAATGGGGCACAAAATCAACAAAGTTATCAATTAATATCTAAACATAACCACACATACACTCAGTGGGCAGTTTATTAAGTACACCCATCTAGTCTCAGGTTGCCTCCAGAATAGCCTGAATTCTTTGGCGCATGGAAATGTTTCTCAATTGGTATCAAAGGACCTAACGTGTGCCAGGAAAACATTCCCCAAACCATTACACCACCAGCACCAGCCTGTATCGTTGACACCAGACAGGACGGGGCCATGGACTCATGCTGCTTACTCCAAAACCTGACGCTTCCCTTAGCATGGCGCAACAGGAACCCGGGATTTGATGGAGCAGTCAATGTATTTCCATTCCTCAATTGTCCAGTGTTGGTGTCCGCATGTCCACTGGAGGCGCTTCTTCTTATTTTTAGCTGATAGGAGTGGAACACGGTGTGGTTGTCTGCTGCAACAGCCCATCCGTGACAAGGACCGGTGAGTTCTGCCTTCCAAGATACCATTCTGCGAACCACCATTGCACTGTGCCGTTTTTTGCCTGTTAGCTTGCACGATTCTTGCCATTCTCTTTCAACCTCTCATCAACAAGCTGTTTTCTCCCACTGGACTGTAACTCATTTTGCCCATTCTAACGTTCAGTTGAACAGTAACTGAAGTCCTCGACGCCTGTCTGCCTGCTTTATATAGCAAGCCACAGTCACGTGACTCACTGTCTGTAGGAGCAAACCATTTTCGTGAACTGGCCAGTATACTGTTATATTCACATAAATATGACAACCATAAGTATATGAAAAGACAGACCTTTTCAGGAATGGGAGGTGGCTGTCCCTCTGCATCTCTGCCTCGATCTCTCTCTTTCCTTTCCATTCTTCCACCATCCCTATCTCCGTCTGCTTCCTCCTCTGCACCTGAAGATAAAGATGGAGTAATAATATCATTAAAGCTGCAATTTGTAACTTTCTGGGCGACCGGACTAAATTCACATAGAAATGTGAGTTATAGATCTGTCATTTTCACTGAAAGCAAGTCTAAGAAGCGGTAGATAGGTTTTATGTGCATTATTTCTATGCTTCACCTTCTTAGGTTGAATTTTGTTTCTTTTACTTTCGGTTTTGTACACCAGCTTCAAACAGCTGAAAATATATTTTATAGCGGTTTAGATGGTACAATAATTCTCTACACTGAATCATCTTACCAAACCCCACACTTTGTTTGTTTTGTCACATAAACTGAAATTATGCGAACTATTCCAATTTTAGCAACCAGGAAATGGCGGAGCGATTTCTGCATATTGCACCTTTAAATCAACACAACAATGTGTAAGAGACAGGTGCAGTACCAGAGCTCTCCTGTAGATGTCTCTGTCTCAGTTTGGACTGGATGGGTTTGCTGCTTTGGGGAGGAGGGTCTGGTTTAGATGCATTCATAGAAACCCGTCCAGGGGGAACCCCTCCTCCACCCCTCCACCCTTCCACCTGTCCTACAGCAGTGTCTGAGTGCAGATGTCTGTCCGTCTGTGTGTCAGAGTACTTCTGTCTGTCCACGGTTGCCTCCATGTTTTTCTGGGAGTCAGTCTCACTTTTAGGTGATGGAGTCCTGTCTGACGGGTAAGGGGGCAGAGGCCTCTGAGCCAGATGTTGTCCCTGGGCTTGTCTGTCAGACTGTCTGCCTGACTGCCTGCTCTCTATCCACTGTCTGTCTATCTGTATGTCTGTCAGTCGTCCCTCTGCCCACTTTCTGTCTGTCTGTTGTCTGCTCACCGTCCACTGTCTATCTCGATCAAACTGTCTGTCGATCTGTCTCTGTGTGTGTCTGTCAACTGTCCACTGTCTTTCCATGAGTCTATCTGCATGCCTGCTCTCTGTCCAATATCTGTCCATCTGTCTCTCTGCTGTTCTTCCCTCTGTCCATGTTTTGTCTGACAGTTTGTCCTCGGTCCAGTGCCGGTCAGAGTGTCTGTCAGCTGGTCTTATTAATGTCCTCTCTCTGTCTGTGTGAAGCCCCTCTGTCCACTGTCTGTCCACCTGTCTGTCCTCTGACCAATGTCTGTCAGTATCTGCAGGTTGCTCATGCGCTGTCTCTAGCTTTGATGGCTGTAAATAACACAGAGGAAAAGATGAGAAGAGATATTATAACCATGAACTCATCAACCAGTATGAATGTTTTCTACGACAAGTGATACAGCATAGACTTACCTGGCTGGGTGAGTAGAAGGGGTGTCTGCTGCCCGGCATGCCAGGCTGTGGTGGTATGCTTTGCAGTGGCTGCAGGCTCAGGCCTACTGGCTCCTCCCCCCTCTGGTCCTCCACCTTCCCATCAGCCCCCTCACCAGGAGAGCAGGCCCTGGCAGCAGAACGAGGGGGCTGCAGCAGCGTGTAGACATTCTCAGTGGCTGTCCTGAGAGAGAGAAGAGCAAAGGGGACAGTCAGAGAAACAATGAGAGTCAACCAAGAATTTGCTCAGTGGCCCCTGGATAGTATTTGATTTGGTGTGGATAACAAATGGGGCCTGTTTAGGCTTTCTAACCCAGCAGGCTAAGCTATAATAATGTTTTAATATTGGGATAGAATATATTAGACTTGCATAATGTTTAACATCTTTATTCATTAGACTGCATCATCATTGCCATCCTTCTGTTGAATCTCATAATCTGAGTGGGAGAAGGGCAACAGCTGTCATCTACATCTGTTTTACACACACTGGTGTCATCTACATCTGTTTTACACACACTAGTGTCATCTACATCTGTTTTACACACACTGGTGTCGTCTACATCTGTTTTACACACACTGGTGTCGTCTACATCTGTTTTACACCCACTGGTGTCATCTGTTTTACACACACTGGTGTCGTCTACATCTGTTTTACACACACTGGTGTCATCTACATCTGTTTTACACACACTAGTGTCGTCTACATCTGTTTTACACACACTGGTGTCATCTACATCTGTTTTACACACACTAGTGTCGTCTACATTTGTTTTACACACGCTGGTGTCATCTACATCTGCAGTGCTCTCCGGCAGCATGACCATTCCTCATGTCAATACAGAACTGCTTCCCAGCACTGATTTAGACTAATAGCACACAGGGTACCCAGAGCATGCATTTAATGCTCATCATACTAACAGAGGGACAGAGAGAGAATGAAAGGTAGAGGGAGAAAGAGAGTGAATGAGAGTGATCCATATTCATAAAGAGGTAAGGGGTAAACATGTGTATTAAGTGAAAGTGAGGATCTACATGCGACACTGATATAAATCATGCTGTGTAGATTGCACGGCTTTATATATCATACTACCTGGGTGAGTGTGTGTGTGTGTGTGTGTGTGTGTGATACTGAGGATTCACCAACCCTGTGGGTGCCGTGGCAACAGTGTGACACTCCTCCCCACACCCATCTCCGCCAGACTCTGGCCCCTGATTGGAGAGAGTTGAGTTGCGGTTCCTACGGAAACCAAAGATGGCCAGCATATTGCGTCTTTTCTTTCGCCTGAGAGAGTGGGCTTTATGGAGAGAGGACAACTGACTGACATAGGGAAAAGGAGATGGAAAGGGTAGAGAGAGATGAGCGGAACAAAACAGGAAGAAGATAAAGGGTGAAGTCAAAAGGCAGATATAAAGAGAGACAAACTGACCATAGCTATACAGGAAAAATATGTACAAAACATTAGGAACACCTTCATAATAGTGAGTTGCAAACCTTTATTGAAAGGTTGAACCTTTATTTAACTAGGCAAGTCAGTTAAGAACAAAGTTCTTATTTACAATGACGACCTACCAAAAGGCCTGGGACGGGGCCTGGGATTAAAAATATACTGTATATTTTTTATAAAAACAGGACAAAACACACATCACGACAAGAGAGACACCACAACACTACATAAAGAGATACCTAAGACAACAACATAGCATGGCAGCAACACATGACATCACAGCATAGTAGCAACACAACATGACAACAACATGGTAGCAACACAACATGGCTGCAGCACAACATGGTAGCAGCACAAAACATGGTACAAACATTATAAGGCAAAGACAACAGCACAAAGAGCAAGAAGGTAGAGACAACAATACATTTCGCGAAGCAACCAAAACTGTCAGTAAGAGTGTCTATGATTGAGTCTTTGAATGAAGCGATGTAGATAAAATTGTCCAGTTTGTGTGTTTTTTGCAGCACATTCCAGCTGCAGTGAACTGAAAAGACGAGGGACCCAGGGATGTGTGTGCTTTGGGGACCTTTAACAGGATGTGACTGGCAGAATAGGTGTTGTATGTGGAGGATGCGGGCTGCAGTAGATATCCCAGATAGGGGGGAGTGAGGCCTAAGAGGGTTTTATAAATAAGCATCAACCAGTGGGTCTTGCGACAGGTATACAGAGATGACCAGTTTACAGAGGAATAAAGAGTGCAGTGATGTGTCCTATAAGGAACAATGGTGGAAAATTTGATGGCCAAATGGTAAAGAACATCCTGTCGCTTTGTTGTAGAGCGTTTAACACAAAACGCCAGCTGACTATAATACTGTATCATCTGCTTATAAATGGATGAGAGAGCTTCCTACTGCCTGAGCTATGTTGTTGATGTATATTGAGAAGAGTGTGGGGACTAGGATCGAGCCTTGGGGTACTCCCTTGGTGACAGGCAGTGGCTGAGACAGCAGATTTTCTGACTTTATACACTGCACTCTTTGAGAGAGGTAGTTAGCAAATCAGGCCAAAGACCCCTCAGAGACACCAATACTCCTTAGCTGGTCGACAAGAATGGAATGATCTACCATATCAAAAGCTTTGGCCAACTCAATAAAAATAGCAGCACAATATTGCTTTGAATCAAGGGCAATGGTAACATCATTTAGGACCTTTAAGGTTGCAGTGACACATCCATAAACTGAGCGGAAACCAGAATGCATACCAGAGAGAATACTACAGACATCAAGAAAGCCAGTCAGTTGATTATTGGCAATTTTTTCCAACAGTTTTGATAAACAGGGCAAAATAGAAATTGGCCTATAACAGTTAAGATCAGCTTGATCTCCCCCTTTAAATAAAGGACGCAACGTGGCTGCCTTCCAAGCAATAGGAACCTCCCCAGAGAGGAGAGACAAGTCAAAAAGGTCAGAGATAGGCTTGGCGATGATAGGGGCAGCAACCTTAAAGAAGAGAGGGTCTAAACCATCTGACCCAGATGTTTTTTTGGGTTCAAGTTTATGGAGCTCCTTTAGCACCTCGGACTCAGTGACTGCCTGCAGGGAGAAACTTTGTAACGGGCATGGGAAAAGAGGGAGGAGCATCGGGGCTAATTGCATTAGAAGTCGTGGGAGATGAGGAAATGTTGGACGGGCAAGGAGGCATGGCTGAGTCAAATAGGAATCCTGACTTAATGAAGTGGTGATTAAAGAGCTCAGCAATGTGCTCCTTGTCAGCGACAACTACATCATCAACATTAAGGGACATGGACAGCTGTGAGGAGGAGGATTAATTCTCCAGGTCTTGAACCATTTTCCAGAGCTTCTTGGGGTTAGACCCACAGAGAGATAACTGCTCCTTAAAGTAATTAACTTTGGCCTTCCGGACAGCCTGAGTGCACTTATTTCTCATTTGCCTAAACGAGAGCCAGTCAGCCTGAATATGCGCGTGCCTTTCGCAAATGGAATTCTTGAGGTGGAGTAACTCTGCCAGATCATGGTCGAACCAGGGGCTGAACCTCTTTAAAATTCTAATTTTCTTTATGGAGGCATGTTTGTTAACAATACCACTGGAAATATAAAAAAAGAAGGTCCAAGAGTCTTCGGCTGATTCTATACTAATTTACAGAGGCCAGTTCATGAAGGAAGGCTTGCTCAATAAAGTTTTTTTAGCAAGCGTTTATGAAAAATCAGGACAGGCAGTTTAACTGAGCAGCCATTACAAACGCAGGCTGTAAAACAGTGATCCGAGATAGGTCATTACAGAAAACACCAGACTGATGCCTATCAGGATTATTTGTGAGGATAACATCAAGGAGAGTAGCATTTTCTGGGTGTTTGGAGTCATACCTTGTGGGATTGATAATAATCTGAGAAAGATTTAGGGAGTACCATTGCTTTAGGACTTGGTCAGGTGGTTTAAGCATGTCCCAGTTTAGGTCACTTAGCAGGACAAATTCAGACTTAGTGTATGGGGCCAGGAGAGAACTAAGGTCATTTAGGGTACAGGCCGGTGCTGATGGTGAATGATGACACCCAGAAACAGACAACAAAAAGCGATTTGAAAGTGTAATGCTTAAAACAGCAAATCAAATTGTTTGAGGACAGACTTGGTGGAGACAACTGAGCACTGAAGGTGATCCTTGGTAAAGATAGCCACTCCTCCACCTTTGGAAGATCTGGTTATAACCAGAAAGGTTAACGTCAGTGTTCAAACCACTCTTTCTTAACCACGTCTCAGTAATGACCAAAACATCTGGATTGGAGCTGTGAACCCACACTTTCAACTGATCCATTTTAGGTAATAAGCTTCTAGTATTAATGTGCAGAAAACCCAGGATTTTACGAGAGCAGAAATCAGTGAAGCAGATATCAGAGCACAAGTCAGAATTGGGGTTAGCAACAGTAGATGGGCCAGGGTGTACATGCACATTTCCAGATATCAACAGTAATAATATCAGGGCACGGCACAATCTTTTGTCTTGCCCATTCACCCTCTGAATGGCACAGATACACAATCCATGTCTCAATTGTCTCAAGGCTTAAAAATCCTTCTTTAACCTGTCTCCTCGCCTTTCATCTACACTGATTGAAGTGGATTTAACAAGTGACATCAATAAGGGATCATAGGTTTCATCTGGATTCACCTGGTCAGTCTGTCATGGAAAGAGCAGGTGTTCCTAATGTTTTGTACACTCAGTATATGTCTATATCATAAGCCTGTTCAGTTTGTCCCTAGTCAGCACCTGTACTTTCACTTATTCACCCTGTCATCAGTCCCTGTATGTTGCTCTGGGCAGCTGCCTCACTGAAACACTTCCTGGCAGTGAGAGACGTTGCAAGGATACAATTCATGGCACACAACACTTTATCCAGAGTACATTCATTTAGAAATATGCTTAACAGTAAATGTAATAATACTAAAAGCATCTACTTAACCAGATGATCTGCTGTGTGGATATACTCTAGCATGGACCAGCATTACTCTGCTGGCATGTGACAAGAGGAGAGGGTACTCTCTAAAGCTATTAGTAAAGGCAGAGCGCACCTAAAATCCTTATCCTGAAAGTAGTCTATGGACTAATGGAAAGTAGGCCTATGCTAAATGACTTGAGTTGTACTTACTTTGGAGGTGATTCATGCAATTTAGATCATGCTTATAGTGTGCCATTCACTCCTATTTGTTTTTGAGAGAGAGAGAGAGAGAGAGAGAGAGAGAGAGAGAGAGAGAGAGAGAGAGAGAGAGAGAGAGAGAGAGAGAGAGAGAGGGATCTACCTATCAGGGAGAACTCTCTTGGAGTAGAAATCTGGGAGTCCATCATCAAGAGGAGTGACAGCTCCATTTTCAGTGCAATGCTGGGGACGAGGAGAGATATTTCAGAATTACGATACTATTCTTAAGCATCCATTTATATTCCAGAAATAAAGACTGATGTCCCACACTGTTTGTAAGTGCTTATTGGAGGGGCTTACAATGTATTTTTTAATGTTATGTTGGTAATAATACAAATGGTTTATACTAGCTTCAGAGAGATGACTTAACCCAATTGGAGTAATTCACTTAGTATAGATTACCCTGGACCCAATCCAATTCATTCTGAAAAACAGAGCAGCACGCTGCCACTGCCGGGAGGCCCTAACATTTGGGAATATGGGGTGAGAATTATGCATGAACCATAAATTAAGTCAAAGTTGTATTATCATTACTTTAATCACATGAATAATGGTTCTTTTGGAATAGAAAATGTGCTTGGGCACGCATGCAAAATGTATAAATAATGGCTATACTAAATGCTTGTTAAATAAACCAGATGTATCAATATTAACATCAGGTCTATTTAACAAGCAATTAATATAGCCATTAGTTATACATTTTGCTTGTATCAAAAGGGAATATTGTCTTTGTAGTGGTCATTAGCTATGCAAATAACATCTGTATTCTGTTTTATTAATATGCAAGTATCTCGATGTAACTCCATGAGCTTTTAAAGTTCACTTACATAAACTATGTGTTGCCATATCAGTGTCTCCTTAAATGTATAATTTATTAGCTAATATATCTACTTCTTTATGCTTCTGCACTCAGATGAGAAATCTACTACAGCAGGGGCCTCTCGGTGTATACAATATTCATAAGTGAATATATACAGTGGGGAGAACAAGTATTTGATACACTGCCGATTTTGCAGGTTTTCCTACTTACAAAGCATGTAGAGGTCTGTAATTTTTATCATAGATACACTTCAACTGTGAGAGACGGAATCTAAAACAAAAATCCAGAAAATCACATTGTAGGATTTTTAAGTAATTAATTAGCATTTTATTGCATGACATAAGTATTTGATACATCAGAAAAGCAGAACGTAATATTTGGTACAGAAATCTTTGTTTGCAATTACAGAGATCATACGTTTCCTGTAGTTCTTGACCAGGTTTGCACACACTGCAGCAGGGATTTTGGCACACTCCTCCATACAGACCTTCTCCAGATCCTTCAGGTTTCGGGGCTGTCGCTGGGCAATACGGACTTTCAGCTCCCTCCAAAGATGTTCTATTGGGTTCAGGTCTGGAGACTGGCTAGGCCACTCCAGGACCTTGAGATGCTTCTTACGGAGCCACTCCTTAGTTGCCCTGGCTGTGTGTTTCGGGTTGTTGTCATGCTGGAAGACCCAGCCACGACCCATCTTCAATGCTCTTACTGAGGGAAGGAGGTTGTTGGCCAAGATCTCGCGATACATGGCCCCATCCATCCTCCCCTCAATACGGTGCAGTCGTCCTGTCCCCTTTGCAGAAAAGCATCCCCAAAGAATGATGTTTCCACCTCCATGCTTCACGGTTGGGATGGTGTTCTTGGGGTTGTACTCATCCTTCTTCTTCCTCCAAACACGGCGAGTGGAGTTGAACTAGGGAGAACTTCTTCCATTTTCTAATAATTGCGCCAACAGTTGTTGCCTTCTCACCAAGCTGCTTGCCTATTGTCCTGTAGCCCATCACCGCCTTGTGCAGGTCTACAATTTTATTCCTGATGTCCTTACACAGCTCTCTGATCTTGGCCATTGTGGAGAGGTTGGAGTCTGTTTGATTGAGTGTGTGGACAGGTGTCTTTTATACAGGTTATGAGTTCAAAAAGGTGCAGTTAATACAGGTAATGAGTGGAGAACAGGAGGGCTTCTTAAAGAAAAACTAACAGGTCTGTGAGAGACGGAATTCTTACTGGTAGGTGGTGATCAAATACTTATGTCATGCAATAAAATGCAAATTAATTACTTAAAAATCATACAATGAGATTTTCTGGATTTTTGTTTTAGATTCCGTCTCTCACAGTTGAAATGTATATATGATTAAAAAAAATTACAGACCTCTACATGCTTTGTAAGTAGGAACACCTGCAAAATCAGCAGTGTATCAAATACTTGTTCTCCCCACTGTAAGCGAATATAGATCCTGTATTTCCATATTCATAGTTAAGTATCACACACAGTCAGCAGTTCAGTAGTATACAGTACCATTCAAAAGTTTGGGGTCACTTAGAAATGTCCTTGTTTTTTAAAATAAAAGCACATTTTTTGTCCATTAAAATAACATAAAATTGATCAGAAATAAAGTGTAGACATTGTTAATGCTGTAAATGACTATTGTAGCTGGAAACAGCTGACTTTTTATGCAATATCTACATAGGTGTTGTCGTGTCTTTGGCTATGTCACATTAAGTGATATGACATGTTATTCTATAAAATCCTTTCTCTGTGATTAATATTACCTGATTGGGCTAATCATGTAAATGTAATTAACTACAAAGTCAGAGCCCCACAAAATAATATTTATAGAGCTTTTATCTTCCGAATAAACTCTTAAAGACCTAGTAATATTTTACATCAATAGCAGTCAATATTAATCGTCACCTTATTTCAGTCTCATCTGAAAGTTGTAAATTATTTTGAATTATCTTCACGAACCCTGGCTAACAAGTTGAATCAGCAATACAAAATTGGGTTTAATTATTTATTTACTAAATACCTAACTAATCACACAGAATTACATATGCACAGAATGAATCATACCTTGATTACAAATTACATCATAAAGGAAAACGTCCCTAGTGGGCGGAACAGATATGACAGCTGGTTACACAAGGAAAAGGGGCTGGGTTTGAGTGAAAGAGCGGGAAGACTGAGTAACAAAGGAAGAAGCTGTGCTATCGTAAATACAGTATCTTATGCATTCTAAATTACCGCCCATTTGGAAAAGGAAAATGCAATAAATATTTACTCTGAGCTGTGCTTCGGTAGGTTGGTCGTAGATGGAAGGCCACGTTGCCCAACCGAGTCCTTTGTCCTTTGAAGAATGTCTCTGGTGGTAAATTGTATACGTTGTAGTAACATCGTTGTGTGGTAGATGGGATACTCTGTCTGTTCTTTCCTAGCCCACGTTTGCAGCTGCTGTTGCTAACTCATCGGCTAGGAGGTATCACTTCTGTAGTGAATAAGAGTTCAAAGTTCATACCATTCGCAACCAAAGCTCACGCTGAGGTTGGCTTAGTTCTGTAGTTGACATGTTAGTCCTTTTAACGTATGGACTGTCGTCCTCACATCCTCGGAACAGGAGGTTACATTTTTGTCAAGGCATTATGTAGTGGAGCGAGAAGGGTGTGTTTGAAAAGTTTTATAACCCATCTCTCTTCACAGGGGCGGGCCACTGATTGAGCAGAGCCTAAATCTGCTCACTGATTAAGCAGAGCCCTAACCTTATGAAAACCCAAATCTCTAATTTGGAAGCTAAAATTACATTTAATCTCTTCACCAATAATTTTATATTCAAACATTTAAATTGAACAACAATTCCATGTGAATCCGATAACTACAATGTGCAGACTTTCCACTGTAGAGTTTATGTCATCCTATCATTGATGAGAATGTCTCAGATGACAACCGAACTGAATATTCATTAAGTACCACCGCATATGTTCAATTGGTCGGATTACCAGAATATAGTTCATTTCCCCCCACCTTCTGATGTTCCCAGAATCTCTATGTTAACCAAGGGATTTTCAAATGTCACATTAGTAGGGTAGAGAGAGGAAAAAGGGGGGAAGAGTTATTTATGACTGTCATAAACCTACCCCCAGGCCAACGTCATGACAGTGTACAGAGGCCCATTATCAGCAACCATCACTCCTGTGTTCCAATGGCACATTGTGTTAGCTAATTCAAGTTTATCATTTTAAAAGGCTAATTGATCATTTGAAAACCCTTTTGCAATTATGTTAGCACAGCTGAAAACTGTTGTTCTGATTAAAGAAGCAATAAAACTGGCCTTCTTTAGACTAGTTGAGTATCTGGAGCATCAGCATTTGAGGGTTCGAATACAGGCTCAAAATGGACAGAAACAAAGAACTTTATTCTGAAACTCGTCAGTCTATTCTTGTTCTTGTTCTTGTTCCATGCGAGAAATTACCAAGAAACTGAAGATCTCATACAACGCTGTGTCCTACTCCCTTCACAGAACAACGCAAACTAGCTCTAACCAGAATAGAAAGAGAAGTGGGAGGCCCCAGTGCATAACTGAGAAAAAGGACAAGTACATTAGAGTGTCTAGTTTGACGCCTCACAAGTCCTCAACTGGCAGCTTCATTAAATAGTAGCCGCAAAACACCAGTCTCAACATCAACAGTGAAGAAAAAGAAAAAAGCCATATCTCAGAAAAAGCAATATCTCAGATTGGCCAATAAAAAGAGAAGCTAAAGATGGGCAAAAGAACACAGACACTGGACAGAGGAACTCTGCCTAGAAGGCCAGCATCCCGGACACTCTAATGTACTTCTCCTCTTGCTCAGTTGTGCACCAGGGCCTCCCACTCCTCTTTCTATTTTGGTTAGAGACAGTTTGCGCTGTTCTGTGAAGGGAGTAGTACACAGCTTTGTAAGAGATCTTCAGTTTCTTGGCAATTTCTCAGAACAAGAATAGACTGATAAGTTTCAGAAGAAAGTTATTTTTTTCTGGCCATTTTGAGCCTGTAATCAAACCCACAAATACTGATGCTCCAGATTTTATTTATTTATCCATTATTTTACCAGGTAAGTTGACTGAGAACACATTTTCATTTGCAGTAACAACCTGGGGAATAGTCACAGGGGAGAGGAAGGGGATGAAAGTCAATTGTAAACTGGGGATTATTAGGTGACCATGATGGTTTGAGGGCCAGATTGGGAATTTAGCCAGGACACCAGGGTTAACACCCCTACTCTTACAATAAGTGCCATGGGATCTTTAATGACCTCAGAGTCAGGACACCCATTTAACGTCCCATCCGAAAGACAACACCCTACACAGGGCAGTGTCCCCAATCTCTGCATTGGGGAATTGGGATATTTTTTTTAGACCAGTGGAAAGAGTGCCTCCTACTGGCACTCCAACACCACTTTCAGCAGCATCTGGTCTCCCATCCAGGAACTGACGAGGACCAACCCTGCTTAGCTTCAGAAGCAAGCCAGCAGTGGTAGGAAGTGTGGTATGCTGCTGGTAAATACTCAAATACTCAACTAGTCTAAAGAAGGCCAGTTTTATTGTTTCTTTAATCAGCTTACAGTCTCAAAATGGCCAGAAACAAAGAACTTTCTTCTGAAACTCAGTCATCAGTCTATTCTTGTTCTGATAAATTAAGGCTATTCCATGCGAGAAATTGCCAAGAAACTGAAGATCTCTTACAAAGCTGTGTACTACTCCCTTCACAGAACAGCGCAAACTGTCTCTAACTAGAATGGAAAGAGGAGTGGGATGCCCCGGTGCACACATTAGAGTGTCCGCGATGCTGGCTTTCTAGGCAGAGTTCCTCTGTCCAGTGTCTGTGTTCTTTTGCCCATCTTAAGCTTCTCTTTTTATTAGCCATTCTGAGATAAGACTTTTTCTGAGATATGTTTTTTTTCTTTTTTTTCACTGTTGACGTTGAGACTGGTGTTTTGGGGCTACTATTTAATGAAGCTGCCAGATGAAGACAAGAATAGACTGACAAGTTTCAGAAGAAAGTTCTAGACATTTTGAGCCTGTAATCAAACCCACAAATCCTGATAAAGAAGGCCAGTTTTATTGCTTCTTCAATCAGAACAATAGTTTTCAGCTGTGCTAACATAATTGCAAAAGGGTTTTCTAATGATCCGTTAGCCTTTTAAAAATATTAAATTGGATTAGCTAACACAACGTGCCATTGGACCACAGGAGTGATGGTTTCTGATAATGGGCCTCTGTACGCCTATGTAGATATTCCATAAAATATTTGCCGCTTCCAGCTACAATAGTCATTTACAACATTAACAATGTCTACACTGTATTTCTGATCAATTTCATGTTATTTTAATGGACCAAAAAAAAGGGCTTTTCTTTCAAAACCAAGGACATTTCTAAGTGACCCCAAACTTTTGAACGGTAGTGTATATTCCATACGGGGTGAGATCCTAATGTCAGCTTCCTCTTACTGTGTCAGAGGGGGCGTGTCCTGCTCGGTGTCTCCGTGGGGGCCTCGGCCTAACACGCGTCACATGATGTAGAGGTGCACCCTGGGTAGGGAGTTCAGACAGCCCCTCACAGGATGCGGAGCGAGAGAGGGCTGAGAAAGAAGAGGACGTAGAGGGGGGCGGGGAGGAGCTGGAGTCATCACACAGGCCTGAAAGAGAGAGCGAAAAAAAGATGGAAAGATGATGAGATGAGAGCGAAACAGATGCATAAAAGGGAGAGAAATGGAGAAGGAAGGGGGTAGAAGTTCCCTTAGCAGTCATGTGGTGCTGTCATCTGTGCTTGAAATAAACACAGTTTAAAAACTACAACAATTGGCAACTGCACTCAAATATGTTGAGGCAGTAATGGGTTCAGGTTGGCATGCACACAAGCCATTAGTGGCTCACTCAGAGAGAGAGAAGGAAGGCGAATGAGGGAGAGGGAAAGAGGGAGAGAAAAACAGACACAGCAGGACACAGTCACTAATGGACCTATAAAAGAGAGAGAGCTGGGAGGAAGAGAGAGATAGAGGGATATAGAGAGATAGTGGGACGGAGATATACTCACTCAGTCTGGTTGAAACAGGTCGTATTCGCCTAGTTCGAGAGCTGTGCTTCTTAATGGCAATTGTGTCCTATAGAGGGAAGAGAAAGATGTCAAAACACCAACACATATCCTAGACAGACAATGTCAACACACAATGCTTACTATGCTGGTGCCCAGCTCCTCGTCTGTGATGTCCAGAGAGTCTCTGTGTCTGTGTGACCTCCGGCCTGTCCCTCCATCACATGTCCCCTCCCAACGTTTCACCTGGGACACCTGACGCGTCTGGGACAGGGAGCAGACGCTACACATGAATAAATGTATTATGAAGGTT
The DNA here is from genome assembly GCF_013265735.2 of Oncorhynchus mykiss. Taxonomy (NCBI): domain Eukaryota; kingdom Metazoa; phylum Chordata; class Actinopteri; order Salmoniformes; family Salmonidae; genus Oncorhynchus; species Oncorhynchus mykiss. The sequence goes on from NC_050570.1 coordinate 29,083,515, forward strand.
GTTATACAGCAACGCTCATAAAGGTGTTATGACTGGTTTCATAAAGGTGCTATAAAGGTTGTTGTGAAGGATACTGCTAAGGTGTATACTGGTGTTATGAATGCCTTATTTGTGCCCCTTCAAGTAAAGTGTTACTGGTTATGGTAGGCAAAAGGTGGCAGAATCGATATCCGGCCTATAGACAGACAGACACACAGACAGACGGCAGCATGTCTATACCAGGGTCTTTTGAGTGGCGTAGAGCTCCTGCAAGATCTGATCGACAATGGAGTTGGTGAGATAGGAAACCACTGAGAGCTTCACCTCTCTGGGAGAGGGGGAGAGAGACAAAGAGAGGGAGAGGGAGCAGGAGAGGGAGGCAGGGCGGAGAGGAGGGGGAAGACAGTATGATGGAATTAGTTCACAGATACCCACACTGATTAAATTAAACAAATAAGACTGCATCGCTTATCTTCCTCCTTCAGCTCCCCCTCTTTTTCCTTCCTTCCTTCCATCCCTCCCTCCTTCCCTCCCTTTCTTACTCCAGCGCGCGGTGGATGTCCTGAGCTGCTCGCTCCATCAGGGCCGTACGGATGGCTGAGCGAGGGATGGACACACGCTCAGAGACGGACGAGAGCGGAGGACTCAATCTCTCTGCTGCAGAGGAGGACAGCGGACACAGCTCACGACAGAGAGACACCATGGAGTCAACTATCACCTGTCAATCAACAAGCCAATTAAACAATCAATAAATCAATGAAATATTCAACCATTCCCTGTGTTGCCTAATTTATTTTAAAAAAATATGAAGAAGTAAATCAAAAGTTTATATAAATATGGGATGTATTGAGGATTGCACCTGTAGTTCCTTGTCAGCTGCCTTGGCCAATTCTCCTGCCAGTGAGTCCAGTCTCTGTCTGACTGGCCCATCTACTGACAGCACATGAGCTAGCTCACAGAGAGAGGGGTACAGCTGAAAAAGAGAGAGAGAAAAAAAAAGAGACAAAGAGTGTGTGTGTGTGAGAGAGAGAGAGAGAGAGAGAGAGAGAGAGAGAGAGAGAGAGAGAGAGAGAGAGAGAGAGAGTCACATTAATACACAAATAATGGGGTTGATGTGTGCCATTGGGATCAAAATGTCAAAATGATTTCAATGCAGTTCCACATGTATAAAAGTTCATATATGCAAATGTACCCATTAACTGCACCAATACAACAACATAGACAAAGGACTATACATCTTTTAAGCAGGGTTCATACCCTGGCAAGTCAAATTCAATGTTATACAATTATATATTTTAAATAATTATACATATAAGGCCTAATATATATCCCCAACCCCTCCCCCTAAAAAGCATGCAAAAAGTGTCAAAAAGTAGGCCATTATTAACACTTTAAGAATAATGTATTTTTTTAGGCCTTGCCAATGCATTGATATTCAAATTATTATTATAGTACATTCTAAAATATGTGAGAATAATGTGGACATTGCCTGACTAAATCGATTAGATGCACGCATGGTGATTTTTCTGTAGCCGACGCGGGCACACATAATAAAGCTATGAATAGCGGTAGCATTAATCTCACCATTTGAATGGTGAGCATCGCTGTTTTTCTAATGCGAATTTGACCAAATACCAGGTTCCTTTTTTAATCGAAGGATTTGTATGGAAAGCCAAGTTGAAGGCAACATTAGATCTTGTCGTCTTCAAAATAACCGCACATAGTTTTACTCGACAGAGGAGCGCAACACCATTCAATTGAAGCAGCGGGAAACAAACGAAAGTGGTCACATCTCTCACAGAAATGTATTAAAAAAATGAAATCACGGATAATTATAAAGGAGCAGGAGAACTTACAAAATTGGCTACAATAATTAATAATGACTTTTCAAGCACCAAAATTTAGAACATTTTTCAAGGGATGGCCTATTCCGGTAATTGAAGTACAACTTCAAGTAGGCTACTTCAAGCCACTTATGTTTTTTTAAATTGCAGGTGTAACAATGGAAACCACAATGTATTTGTCATGTTATTTCATTACCAGATCATATTGTGGATAAGCTTATGTAATTATGTATGTAATTTGTTGTCATTATATCCAGAATAATTAATAGGAATAGCGTTGGGTGTTGCGCAATAGTCCAATTGCGCACAGTAGACTCCGTGTCCAATCCGAGGCAGAAAAACATATGAAAACATGAACACATTAACTTGATGCTTTCTCTGTTAAATCTAAAAAAGACACTACTGTAAATCAAGCAGACAACAACAGGTGATCAATTTGCTAGGGATATTAGATCCAATGTGGATCCAGGCACACCAACGTAAGGAATGAGACACCAACATTTTCTGGACATTCCTCATGAACACCTTTTTTTTCCAGCACTTGGGCTGTTGTTGCATTGCATGTGCTATCATAACAGCTGTTTATCACTTGACTGTCATTCAGAAAATGTCTTCCTGGATCAGATGATGATGTGGGAAAATACCAGGGCATATCTAATCAGCTGGACACCAAATGCACATCCAACAAGTATTATGCATAATTATTGAAGAACCATTTTAATGACAGTATCGATTTAGGTTTTAAGTATCAAGGTAAGGTGACTCTGTTGTTTACAACCATTTGATTTTGCAATCGCGTTCATTATTTTAGATTTGTATGCCCATGAAAACTGGTTTCACCCCGTAACATAAGAAGACGCTAAATGTTAGGTAGTTACAGTGCATTTCTGAGATCTCTATACAAGAAAAAGCCAGAGCCTGGCAGAAAATTTGCCAGATTATTATCAATGACGTATCAACAGCTGTAACAAGTTGTCCAGTGTGTGAAATCCTCACTGGTACCCTAGTTTAAAGGAAGACCACATACACTTAAACACTCAACTACAATCGAGAGATTAGAGAAATGATTCAGGTATGCACACACGCTCACCGCGCGAGAGTTCCTGGCCTCCTTCAGCACTTGTTTAGCAGCTTGAATCTCCTCCATCTCCCCTACTCCACGCAGCACACACACCTGCTGCTGCACACGCACACACAGACGCTCCATCACCTGGGAAACAGAGAACAGAGAAGCAGGAGGAGTGTCAATAAAGACATACAATGCATACATCGTGTGTGTGATTGAGAGACAATGAGTTGAGCCATCATCAGAGCAATAAGCCATCATTAGAGCAATATTATTGAGAGACAATGAGTTGAGCCCTCCTTAGAGCAATAAGCCATCATTAGAGCAATATTATTGAGAGACAATGAGTTGAGCCCTAGTTAGAGCAATAAGCCATCATTAGAGCAATATTATTGAGAGACAATGAGTTGAGCCCTCCTTAGAGCAATAAGCCATCATTAGAGCAATATTATTGAGAGACAATGAGTTGAGCCCTAGTTAGAGCAATAAGCCATCATTAGAGCAATATTATTGAGAGACAATGAGTTGAGCCCTCGTTAGAGCAATAAGCCATCATTAGAGCAATATTATTGAGAGACAATGAGTTGAGCCCTCGTTAGAGCAATAAGCCATCATTAGAGCAATATTATTGCTCTAACATGGCTCAACTCATTGTCTCTCAATTACACACATAAAACTAACACACATATACAGTGCATTCGGAAAGTATACAGACCCCTTGACTTTTTCCACATTTTGCAACGTTACAGCCTTACCCTAAAATGTATTAAATAGTTTTTCCCCCTCATCAATCTACACACAATATCCCATAATAACAAAGTAAAAACAGGTGTTTTAGAAATGTTTGCAAATGTATTAAAAATAAAAAACTGAAAAATCACATTTACATAAGATTTCAGACCCTCAGTACTTTGTTGAAGCACCTTTGGTAGCGATTACAACCTCAAGTTTTCTTGGGTATGACACTACAAGCTTGGCACACCTGTTTTTGGGGAGTTTCCCCCACTCTTCTCTGCAGCAGCTCCTCTCAAGCTCTGTCAGGTTGGACGGGGAGCGTCGCTGCACAGCTATTTTCATGTCTCTCCAGAGCTATTAGATCGGGTTCAAGTCCAGGCTCCGGCTGGGCCACTCAAGGACATTCAGAGACTTGTCCCGAAGCCACTCATGCATTGTCTTGGCTGTGTGCTTAGGGTCGTTGTCCTGTTGGAAGGTGAACCTTCGCCCCAGTCTGAAGTCCTGAGCACTCTGGAGCAGGTTTTTATCAAGGATCTCTCTGTACTTTGCTCGGTTCATCTTTCCCTCGATCCTGACTTGTCTCCCAGTCCCTGCCGCTGAAAAACAACCCCACAGCATGATGCTGCCACCACCATGCTTCAAAGTACGGATGGTGCCAAGTTTCCTCCAAACGCTTGGCATTCAGGCCAAAGAGTTCAATCTTGGTTTCATCAGACCGGAGAATCTTGTTTGTCATTTTCTGAATCCTTTAGGCGCCTTTTGGCAAACTCCAAGTGGGATGTCATGTGCCTTTTACTGATGAGTGGCTTCCGTCTGGCCACTATACCATAAAGGCCTGATTGGTAGAGTGCTACAGAGATGGTTGTCCTTCTGGAAGGTTCTCCCATCTCCCCAGAGGAACTCTGAAACTGTGTCAGACTGACCATTGGGTTCTTGATCACGTCCCTGACAAAGTCCCTTTTCCCACGGTTGCTCAGTTTGGCCAGGGGGACAGCTCTAAGAAGAGTCTTGGTGGTTCCAGACTTCTTCCATTTAAGAACAATGGAGGCCACTATGTTCTTGGGGACCTACAATGCTTCAATGCTTCAATACATGGAATTTTGGATTGGTCTCATGTACTAAACTGTGATGATCAAGCTTGGTATATTTTTAAAGATCTGTTTCTGTCTTCACTTGACTCTCTGGCTCCGATGAAACAAATTTGAATCAAACAGCGGTCAGAGAAATGGATCACTTCTGAGATCTTAGACCTCATAAGGAAAAGGGATTGATTACCTGGCCAGCTTCAGAAGGACAAATCTACAACCAGATTATGATAGTTATATTACCTGTAGAAACAAGACAAGATACAAAATGGATAAGGCTAAATTCCAACATTATATAGACGCCGTTAATGACAACTTACATCGGCCTTGTAAACTGTGGAAAATGTTAAAGGACATTGGCTCCAAAACTCCATCATAAGTTAAAATCCTGTACTATTGGTCTGGATATTGATGATGTTTTATGTTAAGACCAGGCAAAGGTTGGAGATTATTTTACCACATTTTTTTTACCAGTATAGCCTCGTCTCTGGTTAAGAAGTTACCCACCTGCTCTGGACACTATAGCCAGTCTTTCATGAACAACTTTTACCGTAGCAAAGGTATCACAAATGATTTGTTAGAGCTGTGCATGATAACAAAGGACAACGTTTTCCAATCTACTATGCTTAATGAGCACAAACAAAGAAACTGGGCTGGATAACCTTCCTGCAAGATTCATAAAGGATAGTGCTTGTGAATCGAGAATCTGTGGAATTTGTGGAAAGAACTGAAGACTGCTGTTCACAAATGCTCTCCATCCAACCTCACTGAGCTCGAGCTGTTTTGCAAGGAGGAATGGGAAAAGATTTCAGTCTCTCGATGTGCAAAACTGATAGAGACATACCCCAAGCGACTTACAGCTGTAATCGCAGCAAAAGGTGGCGCTACAAAGTATTAACTTAAGGGGGCTGAATAATTTTGCACGCCCAATTTTTCAGTTTTTGATTTGTTAAAAAAGTTTGAAATATCCAATAAATGTCGTTCCACTTCATGATTGTGTCCCACTTGTTGTTGATTCTTCACAAAAAAATACAGTTTTATATCTTTATGTTTGAAGCCTGAAATGTGGCAAAAGGTCGCAAAGTTCAAGGGGGCCGAATACTTTCGCAAGGCACTGTATGTCAGATACAGTAATGTGCAAACTCTTGCTTTATGCTGATGATTCAGACATACTGGTATCAGGGAAGGATACAGTTTACATAGAGGAGACCCTGAGTAAGGATTTGCATTTTGTTAGAGATTGGTTGTCTGACAACAAATTGTCACTACATTTGGGAAAAACTCGATTTTGCTTGGAAGAAATGTAGATTGCTTAGGGCTGACTAGATAACGGTAAACTGTGCAGGCAATGAGATTGAATCTAAAACAAGTGTATCTTATCTTGGTGTGTCCCTAGATCAATCCCTTTCTGGAAACCTGATTGCTGCCAGAATTCTTTCTAAATTGGCGGAAAAAATTGAAAATTTTATATCGTGACACTAGATATTTTAACATTAAAGTTAAGAAACTGCTTGTCTCAGCCTTGATTCAGTGTCATTTTGATAATGCCTGCTCTGCCTGGTATAGTGGGCTATCAAAAAAGCTGAAAAAGAGAATGCACGTCATGCAAAATAATGTTATCAGGTACTGTACAGTATATGCTGAATGTCCACCCTAGGACCCACATAGGGATACAGGAATTCCGGGAGGTGGGCTTGTTGCCTTTGGAGCCAAGAGTGGACCAATTTATTTGAAGGATCGGTATGATGTGCAATTAATAGATTGTTTTAATGTGAAATTAATATGGGTGATTTTTAAGGTTAGGGAGAAGTGCAGAGAATAGTGCCACTTTTTAGGATGTCAATATAAATGAATGTATTTAAGGTTGATTGTAATTTTGTCTTGCCTTTTAATCATTATATGTGTTATTGTTTTTACCATCGAGGACCACTTTGGAAACAAGCGTTTTAATTAATACTTTCAAGTGATATCCTCTGGATCCACATCGTACATTTTGTAGTATTTGTCTGTTACCCAAAATAAATTCAATTCAATGCTGCATAATTTTTTTGGTACCCTTCCCCAGATCTGTGCCTCGACACATTCCTGTCTCGGGAATGAATTTACCACAGGTGGATTCCAATCACGTTATAGAAACACCTTAAGGATGATCAATGGAAACAGAATGGACCTGAGTTCAATTTCGAGTCTCATAGCAAAGGGTCTGAAAACTTAGGTAAATAAGGTATATCTGTTTTTTAGAAATGTATAGGAACCAGTTTTTGCTTTGTCATTATGGAGTGTTGTGTGTAGATTGATTAGGACATTTATTTTATTTTATCCATTTTAGAATAAGGCTGTAACGTAACAAAATGTTGAAAAAGTCAAGGGGTCTGAATACTTTCAGAATAGACTGTACTTTTGCTACCTGTTCAGCAGTGCTGGTGACCAGGCCCTGGTGCAGCCGTAGAGCCTGTCTCTGAGAGAAGCGCTGAGTCTGGTTGTTCCTCAGCAGAGCACGCTGGATCTGATGGCCACAGATAAAAAACATTCACTCACACAGGCAATACTACTGTGTGACAATGTCAATGAAGCAGAGTCAATTGAAATGGAAAGGGCAGGGAGAGAGAGAGAATGATGGTGCCAGTAGAGAAAGGAAACATTGGAGGAAAGGAGAGGAAATGGAGAGGCAGAAGAAAGGAGAGGATGGTTAACAGAGGGAGCATAAGGAGCCCACCTTGGTCAGTGCCTGCTCTGTCCTCTCGGGGGCGCTACGGTACGCCTGGCTGATGTCACTGAGGGGGAGGGGCATGTACTGCAAGGTGAAGTTACTGGGAGAGAACACATCGGAGGTGAGAGAAAGACAAGGGGTTTGAGTTAGGAAGGAGACAGAGAAAGGAAAGAGATGGAGAGGAAGGAAACAGCGAAATGAAGGCGATAGAGAAAGATAGCTATAGAAAATTGCATTACAGACCCAAGGGTAAGGGTTAATATTCCTAGTAAACGGAATCCCTTCCAAAATACCCCCTTAATACCCCCAATGTGATCTATAGCCTAAACACAACCCTAGGCCATTTGAGATCGCAAGTTTCAATGTGTACAGTAAGCTAGGTTTGGTTCACATGTATCTGAGTTGATATATTAGCCAGCTAATTCTGAAAATTCTTTCTGAACAACAGGACATCAAAATTAGACATAGCTTCAGGCATCCCCATTTCTCTTGGAAGCTATTTATATCAACTTTCTCGCTTCCTGTATTTTGAGCGTACAAATTCATCAAAGGGGTCTGTAAAATAAGCTATAGCGAGCTATAACGGATTTAGAAGACTGAGTGTGTGTATGTGTGCGAGCATGCATGTGTGTGTTTGACGAACAAATCGTCTCACTGTTCAAGGGCTCGAGCCACATCCAGGAATCCTGTAGCTGAGGTGTTGTTACGATCCCACGTCACACTCCTTTCAGGACAGGGGAGAGGAAGTGTTAAAAACAACCATCACCATACCTGACAATACCCTCTATCTCTCTCCTTCCCGCTCTCTGTCTCTTGCCTGAGTGTGGTGTTGATCTGTAGGGCTTTGCTCAGCATCTTGGCTCCAATGTCCTCCAGGCTGTTCCCACTTAGGTCCACCTTACGTAGGCAGGTGTTACTACCCAGAGCATTTACTAGCACTGTACCGCGAGAACGCAGTCGCGAGTCAGCCAGGGAGAGGGACTGGAGGGCCTGAGGAGGGACAGGGAAGAGGGAGAGAGAAAGGGTGTGGCGTGAGGGAGACGGGAGAGGGCAAGGCAGTGGGGGTGAGATGGTTGGGTGAGAGGTAAGGGTGGAGACCAGGTGAAAGGTAAGGCAGTAGAAGAGGGTTGGACAGGACAGAGGACAGAGAAGGAGATGACAGCGGAGAGAGATGGTAAAACGCTGCTGTGAACAGTTGGGAGCAGTGCTGAGGAGAAACGTAGGAACTCAGCATTTGTAATAAACAGAGCGATGTGTCATAGCTTTGTACACAAAGTGAATCATTCAGAAGGCACAATATGTTACGTTCCACAGTAACAGAGCCATGGAGTGATATACATTAAGGAAAACACAATTTTGTAGAAGATAAAGAGTTTGAGAGAGTACCATGTCAAATACAGCATGTGTGTGTGGTGAATGTCAGTATTTGACCATGAGTTTTCACTGAGTAAATTAATGCCTATAGTGTTGGTGCGTTTGTGTAAAAACTCTGCAGTACAATCAGTGAATATAAAATGGAATATTATATTGTGTAATGTGTGAATGTTGACGCATTCTCACTCACACATTCCTCCTCCTGTATGAGTTGGACCAGCTTCTGTAGGATTTCCTCCAGCACCCTGTAGATAGAGCCATGGGGAGAGAGGCAGTTCAGGCTACACTCAGCAGGAGCTCTGGCACTAGTCATTTCCTGCCGCTATCGTAATCATCCCAGTCTGCCTGAGGAAAATCAAGCTGTGAAGCAAACTGACACACGCACACACATGCACGTGCACACGCATGCCCCCACAAACAGACACACACACACACACACACACACACACACACACACACACACACACACACACACACACACACACACACACACACACACACACACACTGTGCCTTTGTAGTGCTTTACCTGCTGCTCTTGATGTTGAAGTTCTTGCCCAGATACAGGTGCTTTAAGGAGGTGTGTCTGGAGAGAGCTGGTAGGACTGAGAGAAGGTCTGCATCCAGCCCTGTAAACACAAACCACAAACCCAACTACATCAAATAAACACTTTCTCTTCACAATTGGCTACCTGATTATTGCAGCTCAACGGGTGTAACTTTTGTTGACAATTTCGACAGCTTATGGAAACAAAACACATTTTACAAGGAAGATGGGATCCACCCGAATAATTTGGGTTCCTGGATCCTTTCACAGCATTATAAGGCTGCGTTGAGACAAGGACGTATCAATGACCAAAGCCCAGCTCGGTTAATACCTACCATTGTGTCGCTAAGTTGTCACAATGCCTCAGCAAATGTATATTATCCCAGGGGAGTTGGTAAACAATGTAAGTAACCTAATGTATGTCCCTCTAACTGCCCTGCTGATCCTACAGCTACTGTATGCAGTAATCATGTGCCTATGAACCAGAGATATACTGTTAGCACTCGGGCGGTGTGCCCAAGTAGGAAATACACTGTGTGCAGCTCACTCTGCACTAACATACATAACATGCGCATGAGAGGATCTGTGAGACGAATGGGAGAAACTCAACATATAAAGGTGTGACAAACTTGTAGCGTCACACCCAAGAAGACTTGATGCTGCCAAACTTATGTAAATTGAATATTAACATTTTTTTAATTGTAATAAATTAGCAAAAATGTCAACAAATTCAATGTTTGCTTTGTCATTATGGGTATTGTGTGTAGATTGATGAGCAAAAAAAAGAATTTCATGAATTTTAGAATAAGGCTGTAAAGTCAAGGGTTCTGAATACTTTCCGACGGCTCTGTATGTAGCTTAAGAAACACGGTTCATGAAATCAATAACTTGCTAGTAACAGATGACATTCATATTCTGACTATCTCTAAAACTCACTCAGATAATACCTTTGATGATACAGTGGTGGCAATACATGGTTATAACATATACAGAAAATACAGAAATGCTAATGGTGGAGGTGCTGCTGTTTATATTCAGAACCACATTCATGTAAAGCTTTGAGAGGATTTAATGTTAAATATTGTTGAAGTAATATGGCTACAGCTTCATCTGCCTCATCTAAAGCCCTTTCTGGTGGGAAGCTGCTATAGACCACCAAGTGCTAAAAGTCAGTATCTGGATAACATGAGTGAAATGCTTGATAATGTATGTAATATCAACAGAGAGGTATATTTTCTCAGTGATTTAAATATTGACTGGCTTTCATCAAGCTGCGCACTTAAGAAAAAGCTTCAGACTGTAACCAGTGCCTGCAACCTGGTTCAGGTTATCAGTCAACCTACCAGGGTAGTTACAAACAGCACAGGAATGAAATCATCAAGTATTGATCACATCTTTACTAATGCTGCAGAAATTTGCTTTAAAGCAGTATCTAAATCCATCAGATGTAGTGATCACAATATAGTAGCCATATCTAGGAAAACCAAAGATCCAAAAGCTGGGCCTAATATCGTGTATAAGCTAATAAGCATGCACCCATTAAGAAAATGACTGTAAAAACTGTTAAATCCTCATGGATTGATGAGGAATTGAACAATTGTATGGTTGAGAGGGACGAGGCAAAAGGAATGGCAAATAAGTCTGTCTGCAAAATCTATTGAGAAATCATGTGACTAAACTAAATAAAAAGAATAAGAAACTATACAATGAAACAAAGATAAATGATAGAAAGAATGATGAAAACAAGCTTTGGAGAACCTTAAATGAAATTAAGGGCAAAAAGGCAAACTCAGCTCCATCATTCATTGAATCAGATGGCTCATTCATCACAAAACCCACTGATATTGCCAATTACTGTAATGATTTTTTTCAGTTGCAAGATTAGCAAACTTAGGCATGACATGCCAGCAACAAACACTGACACTGCACATCCAAGTATAACTGATCATATTAGGAAAGACAAGCATTGTAATTTTGAATTCTGTAAAGTCAGTATGGAATAGGTGAAAAAAATATTGTTGTCTATCAACAATGACAAGCCACGATATTGAGGACGATATTTCCACTCCTACTTGCCGTATCTTCAATCTAAGCTAACTAGAAAGTGTGTGCCCTCAGGCCTGGAGGGAAGCAAAAGTAATTCTGTGTTACATTTGTCATAATAAGTGCACCAAAGTGCAGCGTGATCTGGGATCCACATCTTTTTATTACTAAGTGAAACTCACAGCAAAACAAAACAATAATCTCAAACAAAACATGACGCTAACAGTAGTGCTAACAGGCAACTATCCATATTCAAGACCCCACAAAACTCAAAGGGGAAATGAATGCGTAAATATGATCCCCAATCAGAGACAACAATAAACAGCTGCCTCTGATTGGGAACCATGCCAGGCCAACATAGAAATATAAATCACCTAGATGACCCACCCTAGTCACACCCCGACCGAACCAACACAGAGAATAAAAAGCTCTCTGTGGTCAGGGCGTGACATTCCGCTACCCATGAATAGTAAAGCCCCCTTTACTGGCTCAAATAGCCGACCAACCAGCCTGTTACCAACCCTTAGTAAACTTTGGGAAAAAATGGTGTTTGACCAGATACAATGCTATTTTACTCTAAACAAATTGACAACAGACTTTCAGCATGCTTATAGGAAGGACATTCAACAAGCACAGCACTTTCACAAATGACTGAGGATTGGCTGAGAGAAATTGATGATAAAAAGCTGTTTTGTTAGATTTCAGTGTGGATTTTGACATTATCGATCATAGTCTGCTACTGGAAAAACATATGTACATATATTGTGGCTTTACACCCCCTGCTATATTATGGATAAAGAGTTGCCTGTCTAACAGAATACAGAGGGTGTTATTTAATGGAAGCCTCTCCAACATAATCTAGGTGTGCCAGTGTGTCTATGTACACTACCGGTCAAAAGTTTTAGAACACCTACTCATCCAAGGGTTTTTCTAAATGTTTTACTATTTTCTACATTGTAGAATAATAGTGAAGACATCACAATTATGAAATAACACATATGGAATCATGTAGTAACCAAAAAAGTGTTAAACAAATAGCAACCCTTTGCAGTGATGACATCTTTGCACACTTTTGGCATTCTCTCAACCAGCTTCACCTGGAATGCTTTTCCAACAGTCTTGAAGGAGTTCCCACATATGTTGAGCAGTTTTTGTCTGCTTTCCCTTCACTATGCGGTCCGACTCATCCCAAACCATCTCAATTTGGTTGAGGTCAGGGGAGTGTGGAGGCCAGGTCATCTGATGCAGCACTCCATCACTCTCCATCTTGGTCAAATAGCCCTTACACAGCTTGGAGGTGTTGTCCTGTTGAAAAACAAATGATAGTCCCACTAAGGCCAAACCAGATGGGATGGCGTATCACTGCAGAATGCTGTGGTAGCCATGCTGGTTAAGTGTGCCTTCAATTCTAAATAAATCACAGACAGTGTCACCAGCAAAGCACCGTCACACCATAACAGCTCCTCCTCCATGCTTTACGGTGGGAAGTACACATGCAGAGATCATCCGTTCACCCAATCCGCATCTCACAAAGACGCAGCGGTGGGAACCAAACATCTCAAATTTGGACTCCAAACCAAAGGACAAATTTCCACCGGTCTAATGTCCATTGCTCGTGTTTCTTCGCCCAAGCAAGTCTCTTCTTCTTATTGGTGTCCTAGTAGTGGTTTCTTTGCAGCAATTTGATCATGAAGTCCTGATTCACGCATTCTCCTCTGAACAGTTGATGTTGAGATGTGTCTGTTGCTTGAACTCTGTAAAGCCTTTATTTGGACTGCAATTTCTGAGGCTGGTAACTCTAAAGAACTTATTCTCTGCAGCAGAGGTAACTCTGGGTCTTCCATTCCTTTGGCAGTCCTCATGAGAGCCAGTTTCATTTTAGTGCTTGATGGTTTTTGCGACTGCACTTGAAGAAACTCAAAGTTCTTGAAATGTTCCGTATTGAATGACCTTCATGTCTTAAAGTAATGATGGACTGTCATTTTCCTTTGCTTATTTGAGCTGTTCTTGCCATTATATTATATTATATGGACTTAGTCTTTTACCAAATAGGGCTATCTTCTGTATACCCCCCCCCCCCTCCCCACTACCTTGTCACAACACAACTGATTGGCTCAAACACACTAAGAAGGAAATAAATTCCACAAATTAACTTTTAACAAGGCACACCTGTTAAGTGAAATGCATTCCAGGTGACTACCTCATGAAACTGGTTGAGAGAATGCCAAGAGTGTGCAAAGCTGTCATCAAGGCAAAGGGTAGCAATTTGAAGAATCTCAAATCTCAAATAACACTTTTTTGGTTACTACATGGTTCCATATGTGTTATTTCATAGTTTTGATGTCTTCACTATTATTCTACAATGTAGAAAATAGTAAAAATAAAGAAAAACCTTTGAATGAGTAGGTGTTCTAAAACTTTTGACCGGTAGTGTATGCGGATAACACAACACTATACACGTCATCTACTACAGCGAGTGAAATCACTGCAACACTTAACAACGAGCTGCAGTTAGTTTCAGAATGGGTGGCAAGGAATAAGTTAGTCCTAAATATATAAAAAAATAAACTAAAAGCATTGTATTTGGCAAAGATCATTCACTAAACCCTAAAACTCAACTAAATCTTGAAATAAATTATGTGAAAATTTAGCAAGTTTAGGTGTCTAAACTGCTTGGAGTAACTCTGGATTCTAAACTGTCATGATCAAAACATGTTGCTACAACAGTAGCTAAGATGGGGAGAAGTCTGTCCATAATAAAGTGTTACTCTGCCACTATCAACAGGGCAGGTCATTCAGGCTCTAGTTTTGTCGCACCTGGACTACTGTTCAGTCATGTGGTCAGGTGCCACAAAGAGAGATATCGGAAAATTATAATTGGCTCAGAACAGGCCAGCACGGCTGGCCCATAAATGTACACAGAGAGCTAACATTAATAATATGCATGTACATCTCTCATTTACAAGTTCTCATTTACAATTGCGACCTGGCCAAGATAAAGCAAAGCAGTTCGACACATACAACGACACAGAGTTACACATGGAGTAAAACAAACATACAGTCAATAATACAGTATAAACAAGTCTATATACGATGTGAGCAAATGAGGTGAGATAAGGGAGGTAAAGGCAAAAAGGCCATGGTGGCAAAGTAAATACAATATAGCAAGTAAAACACTGGAATGGTAGATTTGCAATGGGAGAATGTGCAAAGAAGAAATAAAAATAGGATCATGGCTCAAAGTGGAGGAGATATTGATTTCATCACTACTTGTTTTTTGTAAGAAGTATTGTCATGCTGAATGCACTGAGCTGTCTGTTTAAACTACTAGCACACTGTTCAGACACTCATACCTGCCCCACAGGACATGCCACCAGAGGTCTCTTCACAGTTCCAAAGTCCAGAACAGACTATGGGAGGCGCCCAGTACTATGTAGAGCCATGGCTAAATGGAACTCTATTCTACATCATGTAACTAATGCAAGCAGTAGTGTCAGATGTAAAAAAAAAAAACCAGATAAAAATACACCTTATGGAACAGCGGGGAATATGAAGAGACACACACAGACATAGATAGATGCTTACACATACACATGATAAGACACGCACTCTACCCACACGTACAAATTGATTTAGTATTGTAGATATGTGGTAGTGGAGTAGTGGCCTGAGGGATCACAGTTAATGTGCTGTGAAAAGTGTTATGACATTTAATGTCATGTAATATTTAAACTGTATCTAACTGCCTTAATGGACCCCAGTAAGAGTAGTTGCTGCCTTGGAAGCAGCTAATGAGGATCCTTAATAAATACAAATACACAGCCCCCACAAATACAAAACTATCTCAAAAGTGTCAAGCACACAGACCACTCATACAAAACGTGCTAAAACACAAACAAAAACCTCACACAAAATAAGCTGACTGAGTGGTGGAGATTGCTAGTGTGTGCCACAGTGGTGTAGAGCTGTGGTTCTCAACTGGTTTCACCTTGGGACCCAGATTGAACCAGGATGTCTCAGTCGCGACCCAATATTCGCATCGCGAAAACTAATGGCCAAGATTCAATCAGAAAAACTATTTTTAATGCTATATTGATAGTAAATGTAGCAATTATATGAAAAGGTAATAACATTCTCTATTTCATTGTAAATAATAACATTTTCCCCATATTCTTGATGAAAAATGTTAATAAACTCACTGGCTTGAGGCCACAAAATCAACCAAAATAGCGCTGCTAATAGCTCCATATTGAAAACACTGTGACTGAAGAAAAATTGTTCAGAGATTACGTTATTTAATTATGTCATCATTTCTACACGCTTTCTACCTGGTTTAAGTTGATTAAGTTCAGAAAGGAGTATTTCTGTACTCAGACCTCTTTGGGTCACGACTTGTGTAGAGTGCAGTGTACCATATAGGGCCATAGTGGTGCAGTCTGTCATTGTGCTCACCGTTGTCAGAGATGTCCAGGGTGGCGATGGAGGAGACCCTGGGGAACAGCTCCTGGATCACAGAAGCTCCTGCAGATTTCAGCTGGGAGAGAGAGAGAGAGAGAGAGAGAGAGAGAGAGAGAGAGAGAGAGAGAGAGAGAGAGAGAGAGAGAGAGAGAGAGAAAGAGAGAGAGAGAGAGAGAGAGACAGAGAGAGAGAAAGAGAGAGAGAGAGAGAGAGAGAGAGAGAGAGAGAGAGACAGAGACAGAGAGAGACAGAGAGAGACAGAGACAGAGACAGAGACAGAGAGCGTGCGTGCAAGAGAGAGAGAGACAACATTTGTGGAAGGAGGACTTTCAAAGCACAATAAGACAAGACCTTGACAAAAGATAGTTTCTATGTACAGTGCCTTCAGAAAAGTATTCAGACCCCTCAACTTTTTCCACATTTTGTTATGTTACATCCTTATTCTAAAAATGTATAAATAGTTTTTTCCCCTCATCAATCTTGAGGTTTTGAGAAACTGAAATTGTCACGCCCTGACCTTAGAGAGCCTTTTTATGTCTCTATTTTGGTTTGGTCAGGGTGTGATTTGGGTTGGCATTCTATGTTCTTTATTTCTAGGTTTTATGTTTCTATGTTTTGGCCGGGTATGGTTTTCAATCAGGGACAGCTGTCTATCGTTGTCTCTGATTGGGAATCATACTTAGGCAGCCTGTTTGGCCACCTTAGGTTGTGGGATGTTGTTTTTTGTTAGCTCTGTGTAGCCTTCAGAACGTGACGGTCGTTGTTCTTCGGTTGTTTTGTTTGGTGTTGGGATTAAATAAAGAATCATGAACATGTACCACGCTGCACCTTGGTCCACTTCTTCCGACGGCGTTACAGAAATATCACATTTACATAGGAATTCAGACACTTTACTCAGTACTTTGTTGAAGCAACTTTGGCTGCGATTACAGCATCAAGTCTTCTTGAGTATGACGCTACAAGCTTGACACACCTGTATATGGGGAGTTTTTCACATTCTTATCTCCAGATCCTCTAAAGCTCTTTCAGGTTGAATGGGGAGAGTTGCTGCACAGCTATTTTCAGGTCTCTCCAGAGATGTTCAATCAGGTTCAAGTCCGGGCTCTGGCTGGGCCACTCAAGGACATTCAGAGACTTGACCTGAAGCCACTCCTGCGTTGTCTTGGCTGTGTGCTTAGGGTCGTTGTCCTGTTGGGAGGTGAACCTTCGTCCCAGTCTGAGGTCCTGAGCGCTCTGGAGCTGGTTTTCATTAAGGATCTCTCTGTACTTTGCTCCATTCATCTTTGCCTCCATCCTGACTAGTCTCCCAGTCCCTGCCACTGACTTCGCCACAGCATGACACTGCCACCACCATGCTTCACTCTAGGGATGGTGCCAGGTTTACTCCAGATGTGATGCTTGGTATTCAGGCCAAAAAGTTCAATCTTGGTTTCATCAGACCGTAGAATCTTGTTTCTCATGGTCTGAGAGTCCTTTAGGTGTCTTTTGACAAACTCGAAGCAGACAGTCATGTGCCTTTTACTAAGGAGCGGCTTCCATCTGGCCACTCTACCATAAAGGCCTGATTGGTGGAGTGCTGCAGAGATGGTTGTCCTTCTGGAAGGTTCTCCCATCATCCCAGAGGATCTCTGGAGCTCTGTCAAAGTGATCATCGTGTTCTTGGCCACCTCCATGACCAAGGCCCTTCTCCCCTGATTGCTCAGTTTGGCTGGGCGGCCAGCTCTAAGAAGAGTCTTGGTGGTTCCAAACTTTTCCATTTAAGAATGATGGAGGCCACTGTGTTCTTGGGGACTTTCAATGCTGCAGAATTTTTGTTGGTATCCTTCCTCAGATCTGTGCCTCAACACAATCCTGTCTCGGAGCTCTAAGTACAATTCCTTTGACCTCATGGCTTGGTTTTTGCGCTGACATGCACTGTCAACTGTGGGACCTTAAAGTGCATTCGGAAAGTATTCAGACCCCTTGACTTTTTCCACATTTTGTTACATTACAGCCTTATTCTAAAATGGATGAAATAGTATTTGGAAGTTTATTACAAATTAAAAGTGAAATATTACATTTACCACAGGTGGACTCCAATCAAGTTGTAGAAACATCTCAAATATGATCAATGGAAACAAGATGCACCTGAGCTCAATTTCGAGTCTAATAGCAAATGGTCTGAATACTGAAAATAAGGTATTTCAGTTTTTTCTAAATTTCTAGAAAGCTGTTCTTGCTTTGCCATTATGGGGTATTGTGTGTAGATAAATAGCTGCGCAGCAACACTTCTCATCCAACCTGACAGAGCTTGAGAGGATCTGCTGAGAAGCATCGAAGAAACTCCCCAAATACAGGTGTGCCAAGCTTGTTGCATCATACCCAAGACTCAATGCTGTAATAGCTGCCAAAGGTGCTTCAACAAAGTACTGAGGAAAGGGTCTGAATACTTATGTAAATGTGATATTTTTTTTATTTTTATTTTTTATAAATGAGCAAATATGTATTAAAACCTGTTTCTGCTTTGTCATTATGGGGAATTGTGTGTAGGAAAAAAAGGGAAGGGGTCTGAATACTTTCCGAATGCACTGTATATAGACAGGCGTGTGCCTTTCCAAATAATTTCCAATCAATTGAATTTAGCACAGGTGGACTCCAAACAAGTTGTAGAAACATCTCAAGGATGATCAATGGAAACAGGATGCACCTGGCCTCAATTTCAAGTCTCATAGCAAAGGGTCTGAATACTTATTTAAATAGGGTATTTCTGTTTTTTATTTTTTATAAATGTGCCCCAAAAAATGTAACCTGTCTGTCATTATGGGGTGTTAAAATGTTTACTTTATCAATTTCAGAATGAGGCTATAACGTAACAAAATGGGGAAAGAGTCAAGGGGTCTGAATACTTTCCGCATGCACTCTATATCTACTGTACACTAAGTCCTTACTTGAAACATAAGAAAAGAATGCCAGAGAGACAGAGATGGGAAATTATAAAGGCCAGCGGGAATTGAATGTTCTGTGTGCAGTGACAGACAAACAGACAGAAAGACAGACTTGTACCTCACAGCCACTGATGTCCAGGTGAAGGTCATTAATGTGAGGGTTTGTGGTCAGACCTATGAAAAGAGACCTAAAGAAAGACAGAATGGGAAGAAAATACAAACAATATGTGATAGGTGGAAAGGATATTGACTTGTTTTACAACACCAAAGACCATTTTCCTCCTCCTCTGTCTGCAAGTTCACACCCTTTAACTCAGTCTCAAGTGCCATAGTGACCAGTGTGTTGTGCAGCTAAACTTGCCACTGTCATTCTAGTGAGCTGTAGGTGTGTGAGAGAGAGCAGGAGAGAATTGGAGAATAGGGGAACTGACCTCAGGGCATCAGGGGGCAGCTTCATAGAGGCCAGGCTGACATGGGTGAGACTGAAGGCCGAGCTGAAGAACTGACGGAACAACGGCAGGGTCTCCTTCACTTTCCTGGGAGAAGAGAGAGGTCAGAGGGAGGTGAACGAGAGAGGAGAGGGAGAGCAAAAGGAGGTATAGATGAGTGGTATAAAGTGGCGAGAGGATTGAGTTTAAATGAGAAAGAGAGAGAAAATGAAGCTGGCCAAAGAGGAGGGAGCAAGTTGGGTCAGAAGATAAACAGCTCTGCTTAAATATTCATGAGTCTTATCTATGCAGACGGCTCTGCAAGTTCTCGTTTAAATCGACCCCGACACACCCACAGAGAGGAAACACAATGTTCCAGTGGTTCCCACAAAGCTCATTTCTGATTTCTCATTTGAGGGAGCAACAGAGATAAAGGCAGATAGAGAGAGTGAAAAGAAAGAGAGAGAGAGCAAAAGATGAAGCCTGAGGATTCTTGCCTGAGGATTCTTGCTAAAATTAGTGTTCTATCTTCACTCAGAGCCTCAAAGCGTTTTTCTGCCACATCACACCAAATAAATAGTTCATCTCAAATATGTGACTAACCTGTGTGAGAAGGAATTTTTGGAGAGATTCAAGTAGGAGAGATCAGCACAACACCCCCTCAGCAGAGCCCCAAATAGCTACGCGAGAGACGAGAGACAGTTGTGTTGTGCAATTTTAGTGGGAAAGAGAAAAAGATAGGGTTTGAGGATTATAGAGGATGAAAAACAGAGACAGAGGTTGCAAAGGGTGTAGAGAAACTCATTAAATCCTACATTATATAAGTGTGCAAATGAAAATCTAACTCACAGAGCCACTAGATACTCACAGAGTCAACAGCACAGTCAGTGTCAGACAGGTCCAAATGGACCAGACAATTAGGCTGGGAAAGGAAAAGGTACAGATTCTGTAGAAAGGGAGAGAAAAGATTATAATGTTTAACTGAGAAACTCACGCATAAGGCATAATCAGTGCGTTTACTTTACCTTTGGTTTGTATACAAAGTGTGAGTGTATGTACACTGAGTTTACGAAACATTAGGAACACCTTCCTAATATTGAGTTGCAACCCCTTTTGCCCTCAGAACAGCTTCAATTTGTCGGGGCATGGACTACAAGGTGTCAACAGTGTTCCAGAGGGATGCTGGCCCATGTTGACTACAATACTTCCCACAGTTGTGTCAAGATGGGGTCACAGTTGGCTAGATGGGGCCTCCCGAGTGGCGCTGTGGTCTAAGACACTGCATCGCAATGCCTGCTGTGCCACTAGAGATCCTGGTTTGAGTCCAGGCTCTGTCGCAGCCGGCCGCGACCAGGAGACCCATGGGGCGGTGCACAATTGACCCAGCGTCGTCTGGGTTAGGGGAGGGTTTGCCGGCAGGGATGTTCTTGTCCCATTGCGCTCTAGCAACTCCTGTGGCGGGCCGGGTGCAGTGCACACTGACACGGTCGCCAGGTGTACGGTGTTTCCTCCGACGCATTGGTGCGGCTGACTTCCGGGTTAAGCGGCATTATGTCAAGAAGCAGTGCGGCTCGGCTGGGTTGTGTTTCGGAGGAGGCACGGCTCTCGACCTTCGCCTCTCCCAAGTCCATACGGAAGTTGCAGTGATGGGACAGGACTGTAACTACCAATTGGATACCACAAAATTGGGGAGAAAAAGGGGTATAAAAATGTTCTGATAAAAAAATTACATTTAAAAAAGACAAATAACAATAATTAAAAGTTGGCTACATGTCCATTCTTGATACACACGGGAAACTGTTGAGTGTAGAACCCAGCAGTGCTGCTGCGCCTGGTTGCACCTGGTTGCGCCTGGCACCTACTACCATACCCCGTTCAAAGGCACTTAAATATTTTGTCTAGCCCATTCACCCTCTGAATGGCACACATACACAATCCATGGATCAATTGTCTCAAAACGTTAAAATCCTTCTTTAACCTGTCTTCTCCCCTTTATCAACACTGATTAATATGGATTTAACAAGTGACATCAGGGATCATATCTTTCACCTGGATTCACCTGGTCAGTCTATGATAAGAGCAGGTGTTCCCGATGGTTTGTACACTCAGTGTATGGGTTTATGTGTGTGTTTTCTGACCGAAGCATCCTCCCCAGACAGGACCCCAGGGTTCTTGCTCAGGTCCAGGTGCAGTAGAGAGTTGGAATACTCATCACTGGAGCACAGAGCCTGAGACAGAGACACCACACCTGAGACACACAGAGAGAGTGAGGGGGAAGCCATGAGAGATGCATTCAGCTAGCTAATGCAGGTTTACCAAAGAGGGGGGAAAAAACACTTCAGAACATTTTGAATGATGTGATTCTCACCTACATCTGTCAGCAGAATCAGACTGTGTAAACGTGTGCCGTATCATTCTTAATTCAATATTCAGTATTCAAACTCTCAATAAGTGTGGGAAGTAATAGAGAGCAGGTCGCCTGAAAGATGGTTACCATGGGGACACATCGTAAATCGCGAAGCTGCTGTATAGTAGAAACAAAACTTGACAACACACTGAGCTGTTCAGGGGGGACTTACAGGAGGTACAGAGGTTTATATCACCTAGCATGCATGGCTTAGTGGCCTGTTCAACCAGCTGTTGCAGCTTCATAAAACCCAAATGTAGTCAAAGGTGTTCATGAACTGATTCTCCAGCTGACTGTCCCAGTCTGCTAAGTTACTGCCCGGTATTAATGTCAGGGGACGCTGAGAAGATGTGTATGCTTCCGTAACATGGAGGAGGACAGGGAGGTGGGGCCTTCTCTCTGGGTGGGGCTGGTAGAGAGATTGAGAGATGGAAGGATGGAGAGACGAAGCAGTCCAAACCTTTGGAGTTAAGGGAGGTCTTGGAGAGGTTGAGGAGACGCAGTCCTTTGCTGAGACGACACACCTGCTGGATGAGGTTAGACACACCTACACCGACAGAAAGAGACAGAGGGAGGAGAGATGTCACTAAAACAGAAATAGGCAAATTTGTGAGTCTAACAGGAAAATAAGGCATCTGCTTGGTACCTTGGTTGTCCAATGTGTTGTGTGCCAAGTTCAGAGAGTGGATGACAGAAGCAGGATTCTCTGAGAGCGCAACTGACAGCTTCTGCGCAAAGTCACTGAAACATACACAGTATACAATACACACATTTGGACAAAGACACAATGACACAAACAAACACTCTTTCTCTCGTTCAAATACTCTTCTTATTCAGACAGAAAGAGTAAGAGAGTTTTGTGAAGAAAGGAAAACTCACGATTTGAGACCAGCATTCTCCAGAGTGAGCTCTTCCAGGCTGGAGGACTTACTGAGTGTGTGCAAAACCTGCTCACTGACCTCTGACCCCTGAAAAGAAAAATATCTTGTGTCATTACATGCTTAGAACTTCGTTCAATTACCATTGAAACAGAAGGAGATCCAGACAGAACGATACTTACTATGCGTAGGTCCTTACAGTATAGTTTGGTGAACCAGGTGTTGTATGCCATTGAGGCCACAATCACTGCCAAGTCTCTGTCACAAACACACAACAGTAACTGTGTCGAAATGGGTACATTTTTATAATACCCTCGAAATGAATTTAGCAACTGGATTTGCTTAGGCTGCAGCAGCAGTCATTTGATAACGTCTGCTCTCTTTCTTTCGCTCCCTCTCCCATTCTCTCACCTGCTCTCCAGGTGGCTGAAGTCCACTAGGTTAAACTCCCTGTTGTCTTGAGAGTGATAGATAGTGTCCACATCCTAGGAGCAAGATTACCCATGAGTCCACTTGCTATAGTATATTACCCCCTCATTTGAAGGTGCAGTTTTCTTATTTTTTTCACCTTCAGGAACACACCTTTCAACATTTTGTTGTGTTAGAGCCTGAATTAAAACTGTGATTAAATTGGGATTGTTGTCACTGGCCCAGTTAACCCATTGTTTAGAGGCGAAAGAAACACACACCTATTTAGGCGAGGTGCTGGCTAGCGGAGTGGAACACTTTAAAAAAAGAAAGAAAGGAGAGCAGCACACTCTAGGAGCTCAGATGCAAAAATGTCATGTCCAACGTTTTGACAGACGTGTCTTCATCAGGGTATAATGACAAACACTGACGCGTTTATATAGTGTCAAAAGACACGCCGGTGTCTGTAAACATGGCTGGGTGTGGCCTGATATCATTGGTTAATTCTCATATATTAAAATAGCATACAAAAAACATAAATGGATAGCGTACGATCATAGATACAATTTGGCTACATAAGCCTACAAACATTTGCAATAGCAACATCACAATAATCACAAGAATGGCTTCAGATCAAAGTCCACGTTGAGACCGAAGGGATTAAGGGTCTTTAAATTAAAGATCCAGACAGCCTCTCGTTTCAACAATAAATTGTCGAGGTCACCCCTCTCTCCTAGGGAGGGTGACATGTTCGATGCCAATATAACGTAGAGACGAAATCGCCTGGTTTTCTTCCAAAAAGTGGGCCAAGTGGGTGTTTGAAGGATCTACATTTATAAGTGCCATTGCATTGAGCACAGCCATTACACTTGTAGTTTCCATCCAGTAGGGGCGGAAATACACGTTGTGCAGGGATATCTTGGGGTGGTAAATCAGAGTTTACCAATTGATCTCTGAAGTTTCTGCCCCGCGAGAATACGAAGGGAAGGGAAAGCCCAAAAACACATTACCGATACTATCATCGGATCTTATAATGTGCCAAAAAATATATTTTTTTTGCATCTGAGCTCCTAGAGTGTGCGGATCTCCTTTATTTTTAAAAGTTAACCCACTGTTCCCTGGGCACCGAAGACGTAGATGTTGATTATGGCAGCCCCCCGCACCCTCTGATTCAGAGGGGTTGGGTTAAATGTGGAAGACACATTTCAGTTGAATGCATTAAGTTGTACAACTGACTAGGTATCCTCTATTCAACCCCTTTGTTATGGAAAGACTAAATAAGTTCAGGAGTAAAAATGTGCAAATCACATAATAGTTTGCATTGACTCACTCTCTCACTCTGTGTGCAATAACAGTGTTTAACTCATCTCTGTACCCCAAACATACAATTATTTGAAAGGTCCCTCAATCTAGCAGTGAATTTTAAACACAGATTCAATCACAAAGATCAGCGAGGTTTTCCAATGCCTCACAAGGAAGGGCACCTATTTGGAGATGGATAAAAAAACGCAGACATTGAATATCCATTTGAGCATGGTGAAGTTATTAATTACACTTTGGATGGTGTATCAATACACCCAGTCACTACAAAGACACAGGCGTCCTTCCTAACTCAGTTGCCGGAGAGGAAGGAAACTGCTCTGGGATTCAACCATGAAGCAAGTGGTGACTTTAAAACAGTTACAGAGTTGAATGGCTGTGATAGGAGAAAACTGAAAACATGCATCCTGTTTGCAATAAGGCACTAAAGTAAAACTGCAAAGAAATTGGCAAAGAAATTAACTTTATGTCCTAAATAAAAGAGTGTTATGTTTGGGGCAAATCCATCACAACCATCACTGAGTGCCACTTTTTCAAGCATGGTGGTGGCTGCACATGTTATGGATATGCTTGTCATCGGAAAGGACTAGATCGTTTTTTAGGATAAATAGAAACGGAATATAGCTAGGCACAAGCAAAATCCTAGAGGAAAACCTGGTTCAGTCTGCTTTCACTGGTAGACAAATGCACCTTTCAGCAGGACAATAACCTACAACACAAGGTCAAATATACACTGGAGTAGCTTACCAAGATGACATTGAATGTTCCTGAGTGGCCGAGTTACAGTTTTGACTTATATCAGCTTGAAAATCTAAGGCAAGACTTGAAAATGGTTATCTAGCAATGATCAACTACCAAACGTGGCAGAGCTTGAATCATTTTTTAAAGAATAATCCAGGTGTGCAAAGAGGTGAGAGACTTACCCAGAAAGACTCACAGTTGTAATCACTTCCAAAGGTGATTCTAACACGTATTGACTCAGAAGTGTGAATACGTAAATTACCTATTTATGTATTTCATTTTCAATATTTTTCAAACATTTTTTTTCTCTCACTTTGTCATTATAGGGTATTGTGTGTAGATGGGTTGAAAAATATTGAATCCGTTTTGAATTCAGGCTGTAACACAACGAAATGCGGAATAAGTCAAGTGGTATGAATACTTTGTGAAAGCACTATAAAAGTCCAGTGCACTAACACACAACAGGCCTACTCCCATCGCTCTTACCCACTGCACTTCCTCCTTGCAGCTGATTCCATTGTAGTCACACAGGGCAGCGTAGGTCTCGGAAAACCCTCCTGAGACAGACAGAGAGGAAGAAAAATAGATGATGGTGAGAGAGGAGGGTTTTAACCTTTTACTGCATTGGGCTAAATAGGGGTCACACAGAGTGTTTCTTGGGAGTCTTAAACAAATCTACTCTGAAACAAAACTATACACCTCACACACATTGTTATTGGCTTAACAAAAGAAGACACCTGTACCATGTCAGATATAGAGTTGAAATGTATCCCATTTTGAGTTTGCATCCCACTATTACACTTTATATACTATACATCAAAGAAACTGACTTGAAATATAACAAAACCAGTACCAATTTTCTACATTGCAGAATAATAGTGAAGACATCAAAACTATGAAATAACACGTATGGAATCATGTAGTAACCAAAAACGTGTTAAACAAATCAAAATATATTTGAGATTTGAGATTCTTCAAAGTAACCACCCTTTGCTTTGATGACAGCTTTGCACACTCTTGGCATTCTCTCAACCAGCTTCATGGGGTAAGCACCTGAAATGCATTTCAATTGGGTGTGCATTGTGAAAAGTCCATTTCTGGAATTTCTTTCCTTCTTAATGCGTTTGAGCCAATCAGTTTTGTTATGACAAGGTAGGGGACGTATACAGATAGTCCTATTTGGTAAGAGACCAAGTCCATATTATGGCAAGAACAGCTCAAATAAGCACAGAGAAATGACAGTCTGTCATTCATTTAAGACATGAAGGTCAGTCAATACGGAACATTTCAAGAACTTTTCAATACGGAACATTTCAAGAATTTCAAAAAAGTTTCTTCAAGTGCAGTCGCAAAAACCACCAAGCGCTGTGATGAAACTGGTCTGATGAGTCCAAATTTGAGATTTTTGGTTCCAACCTCCATGCATTTGTGAGATGCAGAGTAGGTGAACGGATGATCTCCGCATGTGTGGTTCCCACCGTGAAGCATGGAGGAGGAGGTGTGATTGTGTGGGGCTTCTTTGCTGGTGACACTGTCTGTGATTTATTTAGAATTCATGGCACACTTACAGTGGTTCCTCAATTAAACGTTTTGAGATTAAGCCACGGAACTTAGAGGTAATTTGTGGTATAGTACGTTACCCTGCATCAGTGCTTCATTGCTCCAAACCACCGCAAGGGGGAGTTAGAGCACTGATTATGCTTTTGGGTCCCAATGTGTCTCTACCTGACAATGAATGGGCGATTTAAACAAAATGGAAACTGATAATTGTGCACGACTTCAAATTTGAATTTCAATTAACTGAATGATGAGGATGAAGTTTTACAGGAAGAACCACTGTCACCAGCATGGCTACCACAGCATTCTGCAGCGATACGCCATCCCATCTGGTTTGCGCTCAGTGGGACTATCATTTGTTTTTCAACAGGAAATTAACCCAACACACCTCCAGGCTATGTAAGGGCCAAGATGAGAGTGATGGAGTGCTGCATCAGATGACCTGGTCTCTACAATCCCCTGACCTCAACCCAATTGAGATGTTTTGGGATGAGTTGGACGGCACAGTGAAGGAAAAGCAGCCAACAAGTGCTCAGCATATGTGGGAACTCCTTCAAGACTGTTGGAAAAGCATTCCAGGTGAAGCTGGTTGAGGGAATGCCAAAAGTGTGCAAAGCTGTCATCAAGGCAAAGGTTGACTACTTTGAAGAATCTCAAATATAAAATATATTTTGATTTGTTTAAAAGTTTTTTGGTTACTATATGATTCCATATGTGTTATTTCATAGTTTTGATGTCTTCACTATTATTCTACAATGTAGAAAATAGCAAAAATAAAGAAAAACCCTGGAATGAGTAGGTGTATCCAAACTTTTGACTGGTACTGTAGAAACACTGGATATTCAGCGTAAAAAAAACAACAACAATATGTTTATTATTTATGGTATGATTAAAAATATGAACAACATTCCACCCATGAGGCCACTAGAGGGCGATTTGGTTATTTGACTGCTGGACAGGGGTACAGAGCAGGTGTTTGTTTCACTGAGAGAGAGAAAATAGAGATGACACGCAGTGCAATTACCCTACGTTTACAATGTCTGTGTAAAAAGCTAATAATTAACTTGAAAATATGTACTGCATGCAGTGCAGTGGGTTTCTCTATCCATTTGTCACTTAATGAGGACCTGCTTTCAGCCTCTCATTTCAATTTACTCAACAATTTCCTGTCTGTCAATCATCAACTAGAATCTGTCTCTTATGCAGTCTGTATATCTGTGTCCGTCTGTCTTCCTGCCTGTCTGTGCATTTCTTACCACAGGCCCTCTGGGTTTCAACAGACGTCTCTGAGCTGGGGGAGTACTTCCTGCTTCCCTCAGAAAGGTCACTGTCTGAATGACAGATGGAGGGACTGAGAGAGAGAGGGGACACGTTTCAGAAGGGACATAATAGCTAACATTATTTATAATTTGTCTGGGTTTCAAAGCTGTCAGGTACAGGAGTCTATGCTGCCTGAAAATGGACACTTACGAGAAAACAGAGTTGTTGAATATTCTGGACAGGGCAAAGTTAACGTGGCTGACCACATGACTGAGGTGGTCACGTGACTGAAGCCTCAGGGAATAAGTGGACTTGTCCAAGTCTATGACGACCTGCATAGGAAAACAACAACAACATTGTTTCAATTAATAGAGTGATAGACGGACCAGTGATATTCGGCATGATGCCAGATAACTAAGTTAATTGCAGTAAATATCCAAGCAGAGACCGAATTTCTGTAGCTCTGCTTACATGAATCAAGATCCTCATACAGTATCTCCATATTGTAGATTAGATTAACTGATTTGATTGATTGCTCAGATGTTGAGATGATGTTGCTAATAGGCCTACTCCATTATAAATCTGTTCAAATAACTAATCAGTTCAAATTAAAGAGGCCACATGGACGATGCACCAACATGGCCATTCAAAACCTGATCTGGCATATGTTACTCGCCTGAAACTCTGGGTGACTGTTCATGGCTCGGATCTCCAAGAAGTTAAATGTCACCTCAATCTGTAATAAAATTCACGTTTGTTAACATAATGCTGAGAGTTTGGTGTATGGTAAACGGTAGCTAATGACATAGTGATCATTATGGCTACCTTTGTTGGAACCTTGGCTGTCAGGAAATAGAGTCTCCATGTTGTGAGGACCTGAGTCAGACGGAGAAACATTAACAAATGACATCCATACTGAGCAAAAGTTCACTGCACATTCAAGACTCACTATGGGCATCCAACGCTCTCGTGGGTTGCCATGGTAATGGAGAGAGTGAAATGAGGAGTACTCTCTGTATTCACCTATTGATCTGGGCAGGAATCTTTTCTGCCACAGCATCATGCTTTGATGGGCTATGCTGTATACTGGGGATGATTGCATTCTCAGGATGTGTATTAAGATGGTTTATAGAAATGGTCACAACAATAATAGTTCCATAGGGAAGTGATTTAAAAGCACCCACATTCACCCGTCTGCCCACATACACACACACCCAGGTGTACTGTACACATTCTCACACACATACAATCGCCTTCAGCTACAAACACAATCTCTATATACCCTATACTCGTGCTCCTGTCTCCATCTTTTAGAGGAGAGCGAAGAACATTTTGTAAATATTGCTACAGCACAGTTTATACTTCTTTTTTTTTTACCGGATAAACAAACAGCAAATATGTTTCGGTTGCTCTCTCCCTCCCTCCCTCCCTCCCTCTCTCTGACTCTCGTCCTCTGCTCTTTTTTCTGCTCCTTCGCTCCTGATCATTTGCTCCTTCATCTTTGATGCCCCCTTTAAACATCTCCCTGAGGAGGGACGGAGGAACATTTCTCTCTTCTGCCTTTCTCTCTCTGGCTATCTTTCTCTGCCTCTCTCTCTCTCTCTCTCTCTCTCATTTGTTCTCTCTCTAGAAACACTAGCTAGTACAGTATGCCTTCTTAATAAAATGCAGTAATTTAATTGTGGCTATCCCTCAATTTTGCATTTCGGGAGAGAGGTGCTTGGTTCTACTCATCAGAGCCAAACACTTGCCGGCAGCCACAACACCCACACACAACAACAGCAAACCACAACGATGGTATCTAAAGTTACAGAGAGAGAGAGAGAGAGAGAGAGAGAGAGAGAGAGAGAGAGAGAGAGAGAGAGAAAAGAGAAAAGAGAAAAGAGAAAAGAGAGAGACTCCTGCATTCCACCACTTCAAAGACACTGTGTCTGAAGGAGTTAATTAAAACGTGGGGATTGTATCACATTAACGTGATGAGTTGGGCGGGTGGGTATACTGGGTAGGAGGTGGCAGTGGATACAGTGTGTGAGTACTGTACCATATGAGTATATAGAAGTAAATCATGCTGATGGTGCAGGAGAGAATGGGAGACAGTTCCCCCCAGGAGAGAAGTCCTTATCAAAGTCTTCCAGATCAAAGAGACACACTGCACGCATCATATAATTATGTGTCAGTTTTATGTGTCTGTTTCTGGAGAAGAGATGATGCCTGTCTTTTCTTATTGGCTTGATAAGGGGGTAAGGCAACTGTTATACATGAATAAGGTACTTCCAGTACCAGGTTAAATAATTCACAAGCAAGGAAACCAAAGCCTAACTTAAAGTACATGACATGGCCTCAAGCAAACCTGATGGGAGAGGAAGACGAACAATGAAAAAATAACCTACCAGCCTGAACTTGAACCTACCTTAAAACATTAACCCTCGCTCAGGCTTTATCAGCAAGCCCTACTCTTAACCCAAACCCTTCCCCAAGCTTTACCTTGACCGTTTAAATCCTAACCCTGTCCTCAGCCTTAATCTAAGCACCATAGAGACTAGAATTCCAGATAGATACCCTACTCTAGTTCAGAGTAAAAAAGGAACCATTTAGCAGAGAGAGATTGGACAGTGAGGATTTAATGGATAACATTGTCCTGGCAGAGAGACATAGTCCCTGAATATCAATGGGTGCACATTGCAAAACTCTTCCAACTCGTCCTATAATGAATCATTAAGCAGTCATCGGGGGAACGACTCACTGCCAAGGCCTAGTCTGCCCAGCTGGGGGTGTGAGCTCATTGCCTCATCAGCTGGTAGTTTTCAGGAGCACAAAAACATGAAAACATTTCAATGCAGTTTTATGTGGAATTGTTAGTACAGTCTCAGTTATTTGGTTGTTCTATTTCTTATACTTTTGCCTATTTTCTGTACTTACATAGGTTGGGATCTATACACTTAAGAGCTCACTGGCCCAGATTTAGTCCTATAAGCTGGCAGGGCTGCAGCTCCTCTATTGAAGATTTCACATCTTTGCCCCATATTCTCTGATGAAAGCACCCCAGTATCAAAGGCAGAGGTCCGCCCGCGCCTGGCACTGCCTCCACCACCAGGGTCTCACAGAGACAGAGCCTCAAACAGATCCCTCCCCAAGCTGATGCTCTTACAGACCTCTGTGTCCTACATTGTCCCACCACAATGCCCAGACAGGCACAGCCGACATGGGAAAGCAGCATGTCAACTCAATATATTCATGGCATGTGGCCAGCCTGGCCATAGCTTGTGTTCAGTCTGCAACTGACCATAGTGATTCATTGCACTTCAATACTGCCTATGTTGCATCATGTCTCTCCTATACCAACCATCAGGTTTCCATCCGATGTCTTGTGGAGGAATCCTCCACTGCATCAGACTTGTCTTGACGTAGTGAGGGACGGAGTAATACTGTGTGTGGATGGCCTGGAGAACTCCTCTATATCAATAGATCAACAATGATCTGTGGGAATACCACCCACTCCGCAGCCAGCGCATCAATATAGCAAATGTTATTTTCACCAGACAAAGTTATTCAGATAAAACAGGACTCACCAGTATCCGGTCCTCTGACTTGCCATTTTTGGTGTCAAGCTTAATGCCGCGTATAAACTTGATGGATGACTTGTCAACAATCTTCCTGATACTCTCTGTAAATATAAAAACCATCCCCATGGTCAGATACACACTAATACACACAACACACAAAGCAAACATCTCACACACACAAATGACACACATCAACCAAGTATACAGTACATCAGAACTGTGAAAGAGATAAGCTTGAACTTTTGAGTGCACAGCCCTTTCGTCATACAACTGTAGACAGACCAACCGTGTCATTTAAAACTTACACCTGGCATTTCATAAACAGAGGGAGATTATCAGAGGATAAAACCATTGAGTCTCCAAAACCATTGGATCTTTCACTAAAACGTAAATAACAGTATTGTTTTCCATGGCAGGCGCACAGAAATTGCCCAATAAAACAAGGATATGTGAGCGAGGACAGAATGAAGCCGTAAAATAGAGAGCATTTGTTTTATATATATGGAAGCCAGAGCTGGAATACAGTACTTGAGGCTGGTGAGACTGGATCGAGACAAAAAACGGCCTGTTTTTTCTTCTCCTGTTTGTTGTTGTATTTGTTCCATTATTATCTGTTAATTGTCTTTTATTATGCATACTACAAGCACTTTTGGCTTTTCATTATTGCTCATCTAATAATCAAAAAAAAACTTCTTATTATTAATTGTGTGTTTCATAGGCGAAAACCTGCAATCGCATTCATTCTGTTATTAATAAAATTCAGAATACATTGCCAGACAATATTTTCTTCCCACACAAACAACCTTATGTGCACAATATGATTACTACCAGCCACCACATGGATCCTCTCTGCTCAAGTGAGTCTCAGTCACCGAGGCATTGATGTCACATAGAATCCCAGTCAGAGGTGTGACCCCCCCTGCCAGACACCTGCAGATAACCTGGCTTGGCCTGAGGACATCCCCTCACAGACAGACAGGCACACTGACATAGAGAGTCACCATCAGAGAGACAGGGGCGAGGCTGAAGAGGAGGACACGGAGGGAGAGGGTGAGATGGTGAAAGGTATCAGATTATGGATAACCAACCATCCAAAGCCCTGAATGTGCTATACTTCGCCTGTGACCAATGCATGGTCAAATAAGAGAATGCTGCTGAGTCTGATTGTTCTGACAGGATCCTTAGAGTAATGTTCTGATGATGAAGAAGAAGAAGATGATCTTGAACACCATGATGACTGTTTAAACATAGATGGTATTTTGGCTCTGGCCACTTGGAGTCTGATGCTATATAGCTGGCTATCTGAGACAGAGGGAAGTGGCTGGCAGGCAGGTGAGTGGATTGAAAGGCAGGGATTCCACTGAATTAATTATCACAGTGTGGTTAATAGAGCCATTAGGAATAATTATCTCAGCAGAGACTCCCTGCAAACGCAAGCATGTGTGTGTGGTGTTGGTTAGAGGGTGAGAGAGTGTGTGTGTGTAGCTAGGTAGGCCTAAGTGTGTGTGCCAGCTGTGTGTGATGTAGGTGTGAGTGTGCGTGAGCCTGTGTGTGGTCTGATGGTGTGAGTTTTTGAGACGTAAGCTTGTGTCAACTCAATGGCAGCCTCATCATCTGAGAATTCTACTAATGAGAAGTATAGTATACAAGGTCCATGTCTGGCTTGTTCAATAAAGGGAAGTGAAGAATACATGCAAATTGTTGGCAAGAAAATGCATGCTGCTCCCCCTCGCTATCTTTCTTCACAATCACTCACTCACTCACACACTCTCTCTCTCTCTCTCTCTCTCTCTCTCTCTCTCTCTCTCTCTCTCTCTCTCTCTCTCTCTCTCTCTGTCACACACACACACACATACACACAGCAGACAAAGAAAGACCATGCTCACTGCCAACACGCTGAGAGGGTAGCAATTCCTATTCTTACAACCTGGCATGACATTCTGAATGCAGATCACACCATGAGCGAGTAAACCCACGCGTGATGCACACGATGATTTTCACAACGCCCCTTTTCCTATGGCCCAGGCCTGGGGATTTTACATGATCTGCATGCCTGCTGTGCTTTTATCGTAAATCCTGTGCAAGCAGGGTGTCTTTGCTTTACATAATTTTCGAACTTTAAATGCTCAAATAATGCAAAGCACGTTTAGCCTAGATGATGACATATAAAGAATGACACACAAAGCTTGGTGGCACTAGCATACATGAACGAGGTGTTGCTTATTAACCCCCAATGCGCCTGTTCAGTCGCAGACTGGGAAAAGCCAGAATCCGTACGCGTTACAGATGATGATGATGATCGAGATAATGGGAATAGGAATAATGTTGATATTTCCCTACCTGTAATATCCCTGCTCACACTGACGAAACAAGAGGCAGTTATGTCTTTAGATGCCATGTCTCTTCTTCCTCTATCACCGCCCCTTTTCCTTTCGCAATGATGGACCGAACGGATTGCTTCTCTCCGAAGCATTCCACCATCTGACTGCTGCTAAACCCGCTCTCAGAGTATAGTTTAATGTGCCAACGTGAGAGAGCGCGCAGCGGTGGAAGGGAGGAGGAGAGTTGGAAAGAGACAATTGAAAGAATAGGAGATACATTGGGCAAGAGGATTTGGTGGTATCAGAAATTGTTGGAACTGTGAAACTAATACTGATCAATAGATGATCAGGAGGATAGTGACGCTACTGATAGAAATAGCGGTAACACGTTTCAACACAATTATGCTACGGTTGAACACTATAGTGGTTATATATGGCTTCCAAATCAGAGGTTGCTGTATGTGATGGGGACACTATTTTCAAGCCACTTAGATACAAATGGATTTTCGTAGCAGGTTAGGAACACATGTTTGCTAACCCTAACCCTTTCCTAACCTTGACCTCAGTCTCTTAACCTGCTACATCAATTATCCTAACCTGCTAGAACAAGTCATTTCGGGATCGAAGAGGGGTGAAAAGAGTGCTTCCCGTATGTTATTCCAACACCTCTGGGACGGCGGGACCACACCATAGCATAGACATTAAGGGACCACACACACACACACACCACACACACCAAAATGGTGGGCGCGGCAGAGGGTCAGCCGCAGTGGAGCGCCCCTGGAACAGTTTAGGGGTTAAGTGTTTTGCACAACGGTAGTGGATGTTAGTAGTATTCATCTTTAGCTATTTTAGTCCTGGCCCCAGAACATGGATTAAATGTCCCCCAAAATCTATCTGACATGACCCATTGTCACTTTTAAAGACACACTTTGATATCTGATGTTAAACTCAACCTAACAAAACGCAATATGTTTGTGTGTTTGAATGTTTGTATGACACACTTTGACATCGAAGATTAAACACCTGCTAACAAAATGTAATATATTTGAATTTAAATTTGTATGTTTGTTTATCTCATGGTCTTGACAAAGCAACTTTTGTTATGTAATAATCATGAGAAAATGATCTTTTGATCTCAACAAAAACAACTCAAAACAACTTGTGATCATAAAGTGTGAATAATTGTTTCATTCATATGTCCTCTGGACTTCCTTAGTGGAAGCTCCAGTGCATCTATCATTTTCTCATGATTATTACATAACAAAAGTTGTTTTGTCAAGATCAGGAGACAAACAAACATACAAATATACATTCAAAATATATTACATTTTGTTAGCAGGTGTTTAATCTTAGAGGTCAAAGTGTGTCATACAAACATCTCACTACTTTTCTGTTTTCAGCCTTACCCCAGTGAGTCAATTGGACTGTAGGAGTCTGTATACGGGGCAGCTATAGGCACACAGTATGATATTGATCCTGTTAGCAATTACAGGCCTTGTCGGTATAGCTAACAATCTTTACATCCATCAATATATGCTACAAATTGACACAACAGATAGAGAGAACGACAGACAGAGAGATTGAGGGAGAAGGAGAGATTTGTTCGGTTTTTAATTGTGCACCACAGTAATGCCACTCCGGATAGATATAATTAATTTCCTCTCCTTCACTGTCATTCTGAGTGAGTTCCTCAACATTTTCATTCCCTCATCGAATGATTATAATTATAATTAGATCATATAAATCTCAATGGCCAAATATAATCATATAATGTGCATGATGCTATAACCCTGGCTTAATTTGAAATGAGGACCTAATTGCAGTAACTCATCATTTTGTTTTAGACTTTTTAATCATTTTGAATGATTTAAATTATAGTTTTGTTTGATTGTTTTGTTGTTTGAATATGTTTATTGTAGCCTATTTAGTTGACACTGGGGCTCTCAAATGTTATCTTTATGTAATGTGAGAAGAACGGGGTAAAACGTTGCTCTAAAGAGAGCATGTTCAGATTGGTGGATTTGAGTGCAGTGTTTAATCTAGACTATCTGCCCACTAAAGCCCCAGTGCATCTATATACACTATCTACTCCTGTATTATTTATGCCCTAAACTCCATGACCATGACTGGTGGTTGAGTGGAGTTGCTGTGAAGGAAAGGATCAGAAATGGCTGGAGAGCTTCTCTCTCCAGTGCCGCAACCACATGGCTCTTCGGAGGGTGGTGCAGCCAGCCCAAAGCATCACCGGGGTCACATTGTCTGCCCTCCAGGACATCCACAGCCCCCAGTGTCATAGGAAGGCCAAGAAGATCATCAAGGATCTCAGCCATCTGAGCCACGCCCTGTTCACCCTGCTACCATCTAGCAGACGGAGACAGTACAGGTGTATCAAAACCGGGACTGAGACTGAAAAACAGCTTCTATCTCCAGGCCATCAGACTGTTGAACAAACATCACTAGCCGGCCACTGCCCGGTACCCTGCCCTGAACCTGAATCACTGTTACTAACCGGCTAACACCCGGTACTCCACCCTGTATCTTAGGTTCTGCTGCCCCATGTACAGTATAGAGACATTGTACACTGGTCACTTTAACAAGGTTTACATACTGTTTTATCCACTTTATACACTACCTTTCAAAAGTTTGGGGTCACTTAGAAATGTCCTTGTTTTTGAAAGAAAAGCACATTTTTTGTCCATTAAAATAACATCAAATTGATCAGAAAACAGTGTAGACATTGTTAATTTTGTAAATGACTATTGTATCTGGAAATGGCAGATTTTTTAAAATGGAATATCTACATAGGTGTACAGAGGCCCATTGTCTGCAACCTTCACTCCTGTGTTCCAATGGCATGTTGTGTCAGCTAATTGAAGAAGGCCAGCATCACGGAGTCGCCTCTTCGCTGTTGACTTTGAGACTGGTGTTTTGCAGGTACTATTTAACAAAACTGCCAGTTGAGGACTTGTGAGGCGTCTGTTTCTCAAACTAGACACTCTAATGTACTTGTCCTCTTGCTCAGTTGTGCACCGGGGCCTCCCACTTCTCTTTCTATTCTGGTTAGAGACAGTTTGCGCTGTTCTGTGAAGGGAGTAGTACACAGCGTTGTACGAGATCTTCAGTTTATTGGCAATTTCTCATATGGAATAGCCTTAACTTCTTAACAAGAACAAGAATAGACTGACGAGTTTCAGAAGAAAGTTATTTGTTTCTGGACATTTTGAGCCTGTAATCGAACCCACAAATGCTGATGCTACAGATACTGAATTTGTCTAAAGAAGGCCAGTTTTATTGCTTCTTTTATCAAAACAAAAGTTTTCAGATGTGCTAACATAATTGCAAAAGGGTTTCCTAATGATCAATTAGCCTTTTAAAATGATAAACTTGGATTAGCTAACACAACATGCCATTGGAACACAGGTGTGATGGTTTCTGATAATGGGCCTCTGTACGCCTACGAAGATATTTCATAAAAAATCTTCCAGCTACAATAGTCATTTACAACATTAACAATGTCTACGATGTAGTTCAGATCAATTTGATGCTATATTAATGGACAAAAATGAACTTGACTTTCAAAAACAAGGGAATTTCTAAGTGACCCCAAACTGTTGAACGATAGTGTATGCATATACTGTATTCTAGTCATTGCTCATCCTATACAATGGCAGCCTTGCAGGGAAGCTAAAGGAGAGAGATGCTGCTTATAAACACGGCAAGGGGACCGGGGACAATAGTATGGTTAAACAGTACAAATACGACCTCTGAAGATCGCTCAAGATGGCGAAAAACAAATATAGGGATAAAGTGGAGGAGCAATTCAGCGGGTGGGACACGAGGTATGTGGCAGGGGCTCCTAATGATCACGGATTACAAAAAGAAAGCCAGCCACGTCGTGGACACCAACGCCACCCTACCGGACAGGCAAAACACTTTTATTCTCACGCTTCGAGCACAATGACGACTTTGAGTGGACAAGGAGAGCCCCTGAGGACAACAAGGGCTACGTACTTACGGTCTCCATGGAGGACGTGTGTAAGTCATTCAAATGTGTTGACCCTCCCAAGGCTGCCGGCCCAGACTGCATCCCTATCCACTGGGTCCTTGACTTCCTAACCGGAGGAGTGCCGAGACCGAGTCAAAACTAAGACCAGAAAAATGCAAGTCCATTTCAAGACCATGATTGTACTGTAATTTGGTCAAATCACCACCATAATAACAGTTCAAAATTGCCAGTATTTCTGTGATTATTTTTCAGAACAACAAATGGATTCTTTAGACATTCAGAATGGTGAAAAAATACATGCTGAGGGAAAATAGAGCCACTCTTCAAATTATTACTAACACAAACACAGTGGTGAACACTGGGCCTTCTACACTTTCAGAGAAGGGCTAAGGATTTATAAAATAATGATTATAATAATATAATAATAATAATGATAATGATATTATTATTTGCCTAGGTTTTCTGATTTAATCTCTTCAGTTTTGGTTGGAAAGGAACGGGTTAACACTGAAGAGATTTTTCATTGCTTGTCTCTTAGGAGAAAGATCCTCAGCCATTGGCGATCAGAAGCTAGATAATGGCATCTGCCATTCAACTTAATTAGGGCAAGATTTTGGAGGGACAATGGAATCAACCAATCACATTTTGACTTAATGGGTGGGACTGTTTTTACAATAAGGTATGGAAACTTCTACCTTCTTGAAGGCCAACAGCAATAGCGAGCAGTAGTTTTCCCACGGTCTAGTTAGCTAGCTTTAGTTGACAGTTAGTTTGCAGCAGCTGCAGCAGGTGTTATCAAAGAGAATGTTGTTGCTAATTTGTTAGCTTCTCCCTTTTCAAGAATAACTTCCAACAAGAACTTCAGTTTCAAATGATCATCTGGTAAGTGTAACTGTGTGTTCCTGGTGTAACTCGGGCAGTTGTTGTAGCCATCCTGTACCTGTCCAGCAGGTGTGTTGTTTGGATGTGCCGATCCTGTGCACGGGTTGTTACACTTGGTCTGCCACTGCGAGGACGATCAGCTGTCCGTCCTGTCTCTCTGTAGCGCTGTCTTAGGCGTCTCACAGTACGGACATTGCAATTTATTGCCCTTGCCACATCTGCAGTCCTCATGCCTCCTTGCAGCATGCTTAAGGCACGTTCATACAGATGAGCAGGGACCCTGGGCATCTTTCTTTTGGTGTTTTTCAGTCAGTAGAAAGGCCTCTTTAGTGTCCTAAGTTTTTATAACTATGACCTTAATTGCCTACCGTCTGTAAGCTGTTAGTGTCTTAACGACCGTTCCACGGGTGCATGTTCATTAATTGTTTATGGTTCATTGAACAAGCATGGGAAACAGTGTTCAAGCCCTTTGCACTGAAGATCTGTGAAGCTATTTGGATTTTTACAAATTATCTTTGAAAGACAGGGTCCTGAAAAAGGGACGTTTCTTTTTTTGCTGAGTTTATGTTGTAGATTATGCTTCGATCACACCGACAGTGTTATTGCGCAAAATGGTATGCAGCATCATCTAGATATGTGTGCAACAAAAATTCAACATTCCCCTTCTGCTACCATTTCTGTCAAACCGTCTACGCATACAGTTTGATGCATGCATTCGATAAATCCAACGTATCCGCCACACAGGACGCACTGCAACTGCCTCTGCAACTGCCTCTGATCCAAGACCAACTCAGTTAATCCCTACCATTGTGACAATGAGTCGTCATAATGCTGCATCAAATGTACATGATCTTAGGGGCATTGGCAAACGCAATGTAAGTAATTTAATTTATGTACCCCTAAATTCACCAAATACATTTGTTTATCCTACAGCTATTGTAAGCAGTAATCATGAGCCTATAACCCAGAGTTACACTGTTAGCACTGAGGCGGTGTGCAATAGTAGGAATACCACTTTATGCAGCTTTCCCTGCATTATCAGCTCCAATGTAAATAACATGAGTAAGTCTACCTCTGATAAGCTTCCCAGTAAAGCATTAAAAGCAATCAAGCAACCCAGAAAAGTGCTAAAAATAGCTCATATTAACATACTGTATGTAGCCTAATAAACAAGGTCCATGAAGTCAATAAATAAGGTCCATGAAAGTCATCTGCTTGTGACTATTTCTGAAACTCACTTAGATATACCTTTGATGATACAGTGGTAGCAAGACATGGTTATAACATCTCCCGAAAAGACAGAAATGCCAGCGGAGGCGGTGTTGCGGTCTATATTCAGAAACACATTCCTGTAAAGCTTAGAGATGATCTAATGTTAAATACTGTTGAAGTAATCATCAAATCAAATGTATTTATATAGCCCTTCGTGCATCAGCTGATATCTCAAAGTGCTGTACAGAAACCCAGCCTAAAACCCCAAACAGCAAGCAATGCAGGTGTAGAAGCACGGTGGCTAGGAAAAACTCCCTAGAAAGGCCAAAACCTAGGAAGAAACCTAGAGAGGAACCAGGCTATGTGGGGTGGCCAGTCCTCTTCTGGCTGTGCCGGGTGGAGATTATAACAGAACATGGCCAAGATGTTCAAATGTTCATAAATGACCAGCATGGTCCAATAATAATAAGGCAGAACAGTTGAAACTGGAGCAGCAGCACGTCCAGGTGGACTGGGGACAGCAAGGAGTCATCATGCCAGGTAGTCCTGAGGCATGGTCCTAGGGCTCAGGTCCTCCGAGAGAGAGAAAGAAAGACAGAAAGAGAGAATTAGAGAGAGCACACTTAAATTCATACAGGACACCGAATAGAACAGGAGAAGTACTCCAGATATAACAAACTGACCCTAGCCCCCCGACACATAAACTACTGCAGCATAAATACTGGAGGCTGAGACAGGAGGGGTCAGGAGACACTGTGGCCCCATCCGAGGACACCCCCGGACAGGGCCAAACAGGAAGGATATAACCCCACCCACTTTGCCAAAGCACAGCCCCCACACCACTAGAGGGATATCTTCAACCACCAACTTACCATCCTGAGACAAGGCTGAGTATAGCCCACAAAGATCTCCGCCACGGCACAACCCAAGGGGGAGGCACCAACCCAAACAGGATGATCACATCAGTGACTCAACCCACTCAGGTGACGCACCCCTCCCAGGGACGGTATGAGAGAGCCCCAGTAAGCCAGTGACTCAGCCCCTGTAATAGGGTTAGAGGCAGGGAATCCCAGTGGAAAGAGGGGAACCGGCCAGGCAGAGACAGCAAGGGCGGTTCGTTGCTCCAGAGACTTTCCGTTCACCTTCCCACTCCTGGGCCAGACTACACTCAATCATATGACCCACTGAAGAGATGAGTCTTCAGTAAAGACTTAAAGGTTGAGACCGAGTTTGCGTCTCTGACATGGGTAGGCAGACCGTTCCATAAAAATGGAGCTCTATAGGAGAAAGCCCTGCTTCCAGCTGTTTGCTTATAAATTCTAGGGACAATTAGGAGGCCTGCGTCTTGTGACCGTAGCGTACGTGTGGGTATGTCCGGCAGGACCAAATCAGAGAGATAGGTAGGAGCAAGCCCATGTAATGCTTTGTAGGTTAGCAGTAAAACCTTGAAATCAACCCTTGCTTTGACAGGAAGCCAGTGTAGGGAGGCTAGCACTGGAGTAATATGATAAAAAATGTTGGTTCTAGTCAGGATTCTAGCAGCCGTATTTAGCACTAACTGAAGTTTATTTAGTGCTTTATCCGGGTAGCCGAAAAGTAGAGCATTGCAGTAGTCTAACCTAGAAGTGACAAAAGCATGGATTAATTTTTTCTGCATCATTTTTGGGCAGAAAGTTTCTGATTTTTGCAATGTTACGTAGATGGAAAAAAGCTGTCCTTGAAATGGTATTGATATGTTCTTCAAAAGAGAGATCAGGGTCCAGAGTAACGCCGAGGTCCTTCACAGTTTTATTTGAGACGACTGTACAACCATTAAGATTAATTGTCAGATTCAACAGAAGATCTCTTTGTTTCTTGGGACCTAGAACAAGCATCTCTGTTTTGTCCGAGTTTAAAAGTAGAAAGTTTGCAGCCATCCACTTCCTTATGTCTGAAACACATGCTTCAAGCGAGGGCAATTTTGGGGCTTCACCATGTTTCATTGAAATGTACAGCTGTGTGTCATCCACATAGCAGTGAAAGTTAACATTATGTTTTCGAATGACATCCCCAAGAGGTAAAATATATAGTGAAAACAATAGTGGTCCTAAAACGGAACCTTGAGGAACACCGAAATTTACAGTTGATTTGTCAGAGGACAAACCATTCACAGAGACAAACTGATATCTTTCCGACAGATAAGATCTAAACCAGGCCAGAACTTGTCCGTGTAGACCAATTCAACCTAGGTCGAGGCACAGACACGGTCTCAATGGTGATAGCTGAGCTGACTACACTGACTGTGCTAGTGGCAGACTCCACTATGCTGGCAGGCTGGATAACAGCCTGCTGCCTGGCCTGCACCCTATTTCATTGTGGAGCTAGAGGAGTTAGAGCCCTGTCTATGTTGGTAGATAAGATGAGAGCACCCCTCCAGCTAGGATGGAGTCCGTCACTCCTCAGCAGGTCAGGCTTGGTCCTGTTTGTGGGTGAGTCCCGGAAAGAGGGCCAATTATCTACAAATTCTATCTTTTGGGAGGGGCAGAAAACAGTTTTCAACCAGCGATTGAGTTGTGAGACTCTGCTGTAGAGCTCATCACTCCCCCTAACTGGGAGGGGGCCAGAGACAATTACTCGATGCCGACACATCTTTCTAGCTGATTTACACGCAGAAGCTATGTTGCGCTTGGTGTTTCATCCTAACATCGTTGGTGCCGACGTGGATAACAATATCTCTATACTCTCTACACTCTTCAGTTTTAGCTTTAGCCAGCACCATCTTCAGATTAGCCTTAACGTCGGTAGCCCTGCCCCCTGGTAAACAGTGTATGATCGCTGGATGATTCGTTCTAAGTCTAATAGTGAGGGTAATGGAGTCGCCAATGACTAGAGTTTTCAATTTGTCAGAGCTAATGGTGGGAAGCTTCGGCGTCTCAGACCCCGTAACGGGAGGAGTTTCGGCCTCTGACTCCGACTCGCTGCTTAATGGGGAAAACCGGTTGAAAGTTTCTGTCGGCTGAATGAGCGACACCGGTTGAGCATTCCTACAGCATTTCCTTCCAGAAACCGTGAGAAAGTTGTCCGGCTGCGGGGACTGTGCCAGGGGATTTATACTACTATCTGTACTTACTGGTGGCACAGACGCTGTTTCATCCTTTCCTACACTGAAATTACCCTTGCCTAACGATTGCATCTGAAGCTGGGCTTGTAGCACAGCTATCCTCGCCATAAGGCGATCGTTCTCCTGTATATTATGAGTACAGCGACTGCAATTAGAAGGCATCATGTTAATGTTACTACTTAGCTTCAGCTGTCGGAGGTCCTGACAAACCATGTCCAGATAAAGCGTCCGGAGTGAAAAAGTTGAGGAAAAAAAAAAAGAAAAAAGTCAAAACCGTAAAGTTGTCAGGTAGCAAAATAGGTTGGCAACAAAACGCACAGCAACACGTAAACAAGTCTGCAAGTTGTGACCGGAAATGATATGGCTACAGGTTCATCTGCCTCACCTAAAGCCCATTATTGTGGGAAGCTGCTATAGACCACCATGTGCTAACAGTCAGTATCTGGATAATATATTTAAAATGCTTGATAACGTATGTGATATCAACAGAGAGGTATATTTTCTGGGTGATTTAAATATTGACTGGATATCATCAAGCTGCCCACTCAGGAGAAAACGTCAAACTGTAACCAGTGGTTGTCAGTCAACATACCAGGGTAGTTACAACAGCATAGGAATGAAATCATCAACATGTTCTTGATCACATCTTTACTAATGCTGCAGATATTTGCTTTAAAGCAGTATCTAAATCCATAGGATGTAGGGATCACAATATAATAGCCATATAACCAAAGTTCCAAAGCCTTGGCCTAATATTGTCTATAAGAGGTCATACAATACGTTTTGTATGATGTTGATGATGTAAATAATATTTGCTGGTCTGTGGTGTGTAATGAGGAGCAACCAGACACTGCACTTGAAGCATTTATGAAAATACTTATTCCAGTTACTAATAAGGACGTACCCATTAAGAAAATGACTGTAAAAACTGTTAAATCCCCTTGAATTGATGAGGGATTGAAAAATTGTATGGTTGAGAGGGATGAGGCAAAAGGTATGGCAATTAAGTCTGGCAGCCCAACTAATTGGCAAATGTACTGCAAATTAAGAAATCATGTGACTAAACTGAAGAAAAAGAAAAAGAAACTGCACTATGAAACAAAGATAAATTATACAAAGAATGATCGCAAAAAGCTTTGGAGCACCTTAAATTACATTTTGGGGAATGTAATTGTAATTGAATCAGATGGCTCATTCATCACAAGGCCCACTGATATTGTAAACTAC
This sequence comes from Oncorhynchus mykiss, assembly GCF_013265735.2. Classification (NCBI taxonomy): domain Eukaryota; kingdom Metazoa; phylum Chordata; class Actinopteri; order Salmoniformes; family Salmonidae; genus Oncorhynchus; species Oncorhynchus mykiss. The sequence goes on from NC_050570.1 coordinate 29,127,592, forward strand.
TTTAATGCCTTTTTCATTGGTAAGATAAGCAAACTTAGGGATGACATGCCAGCAACAAACGCTGACACTACACATCCAACTATATCGGACCAAATTATGAAAGACAAGAATTGTACTTTTGAATTCTATAAAGTCAGTGGGGAAGAGGTGAAAAAATAGTTGTCTATCAACAATGACAAGCCACCAGGGTCTGACAATCTGGTTGGAAAATTACTGAGGATAATAGCAGACGATATTGCCAAATTTATTTGCCACATCTTCAATTTAAGCCTACTAGAGCGTGTTCCCTCAGGCCTGGAGGGAAGCTAAAGTAGTTTCGCTACCCAAGAATAGTAAAGCCCCCTTTACTGGCTCAAATAGCTGACCAATCAGCCTGTTACCAACCCTTAGTAAACTTCTGGAAAAAAATGTGTTTTACCAGATACAATGCTATGTCACAGTAAACAAATTGACAACAGAATTTCAGCATGCTTACAGGGATGGACACTCAACAAGCACAGCACTTACACAAATTACTGATGATTGGCTGAGAGAAATTGATGATAAAATGATTGTGTGGGCTGTCTTGTTTGACTTTTAACATTATCGATCATAGTCTGCTGCTGGAAAATCCCCTGCTATAATGTGGATAAAGAGTTAACGAGTTACTTGTCTAACAGAACACAGAGGGTGTTCTTTAATGGAAGCCTCTCAAATATAATCCAGTTAGAATCAGGAATTCCCCAGGGTAGATGTTTAGGCCCCTTGCTTTTTTCAATTTTTACTAACAACATGCCACTGACTTTGAGTAAAGCCAGAGTGTCTATGTATGCGGATGACTCAACACTATACATATCAGCTACTATCGTGACTGAAATGACTGCAACACTCAACAAAGAGCTGCAGTTAGTTTCAGAGTGGGTGGCAAGGAATAAGTTAGCACCAAATATTTCTAAAACTAAAAGCATTGTATTTGTAACAAAACACTCACTAAACCCTAAAACACTAAATCTTGTAGTAAATAATGTGGAAATTGAGCAAGTTGAGATGACTAAACTGCTTTGAGTAACCCTAGATTGTAAACTGTCATAGTCAAAATATAATGATGCAGTAGTAGCTAAGATGGGGAGAAGTCTGTCTATAATAAAGCAATGCTGTGCCTTCTTAACAACATTATCAAAAAAGCAGGTCCTACAGGCCCTAGTTTTGTCGCACCTTGACTACTGTTCAGTTGTGTGGTCAGGTGCCACAAAAAAAGGACTTAGGAAAATTGCAATTGGCTCAGAACAGGGCAGCACGGCTGGCCCTTGGATGTACACAGAGAGCTAATATTAATAATATGCATGTCAATCTCTACTGGCTGAAAGTGGAGGAGAGATTGACTTCATCACTACTTTTATTTATGAGAGGTATTGACATGTTGAATGCACTGAGCTGTCTGTCTAAACTACTGGCACACAGCTCGGACACCCATGCATACCCCACAAGACATGCCACAAGAGGTCTCTTCACAGTCCCAAAGTCCAAAACAGACTATGGGAGGCACACAGTAGTACATAGAGCCATGATAACATGGAACTCTATTCCATATCAAGTAACTGACGCAAGCAGTACAATTAGATAAAGAAAACAGATTAAAAAAACACCTTATGGAACAGCGGGGACTGTGAAGCAACACAAACATTGGCACAGACACACACACACACACACACACACACACACACACACACACACACACACACACACACACACATATTTGACATCATCTCAGTTGTTTGTGTTGTGCCTGCCATCAGTTGAGAAACAGCATTCTCTTGTCGTGTTGGCTGATATGAATAACATTGAAATGTCCTCTTTCAAATGATACCACAAAGATGATTGGAGGTCCACACATCAGAGAATGTTGACTTGAGTTGGAATATCCATTGTTTTAAATTAATCTGTCAATCTCCCAAAACCTATTGAAATCATAGAAAATCATAGAAATATGGTCATTATAAAATACATTCCCATTCGTGTTGACGTTCGACGGTGGGTGGAATTAAATTGAATTAAAATGTCAATGGTGTTACCAGCTAAATTGCAGTCTCTGAAGGGATAGGTCCTTTCTATGAATTATATTTCTATGATTGAAATGGCACCCACCCTGCATTAAAGAGTATGGTATGTCTCATCTGATGGCGGACACAACACCAAAACTTCAGACAATGTAAAATAGGGTCTATGCTACAACATATGTGAAAATGAGACAAATCTGAGTTCATACGTTTTCAGATTATTGACTTTATCATTGTTTTTGTACTGTTACCCCTTTTTCTCCCCAATTGGTAGTTAAAGTCTTGTCCCATCACTGCAACGCCCCTAGGGACTCAGGAAAGGCGAAGGTCAAGAACCATGTGTCCTCCGAAACACGACCCTGCCAAGCCACACTACCTGCTTAATCCGGAAGCCAGTCGCACCAATGTGTCAGAGGAAACCCCATCCAGCTGGCGACCGAAGTCAGTTTGCAGGCGCCCGGCCCACCATAAGGAGTTGCTAGAGCGCGATGGGACAAGGAAATCCCGGCTGGCCAAACCCCCCCCTTACCCAGGCCAATTGTGTGCCGCCTCATGGGTCTCCCGGTCACAGCCAGCTGTGACACAGCCTGGAATCGAACCCGGGTCTGTAGTGACACCACTCTGGAGGATAGATTATTGACATTTAAAGGGGTAATCAGCAGATGCTACATACATTTTTGAAGTTATAAATTAATGATATGTACCCATTGATTCTTGAAGAATATAACTTATAATTGCCTCATGAGTCCTACTGTCCTACCACACCAGGACCCAAAATATAAGGGGGGGATTCCTATCAGACACGAAACCGGCAGCCAGCCTCTCTCCCATTCCTTATAAAAGCAGACACAGTGCAGGACTCCGCTAGATCTGGACAGAGGGTTACTCTTTCAAGGTACAATGAGACTTTTCACTCTCAAGTAACTGTTGTACATAGATTATATACATTCTAATGGAATAGAAATTAACTGAGTTGGGATGTTTTTTCTTCTCTCCTTTCTGTCTGACATGCTACTGCTCAGGTTGAAACAGAGGACACCTGTGAAGATGACTCCATCAGTTTTCTTTGCTCTTCTGCTGGCTTGTGCTCTCCCATTCAATTCTGCTCAGTGTGAGTATTTGTAATCACTGCGTATGTAAATTGCTTTGATTCAGCTCCTTGTGTGTGTGTTTCTGGGTTTTATTCTAAATAGTTTTAATGTCAGTTAGAGATAAGGATGCATGTTGTCACTCTCTTGATTTAAATTACCATGAGTGTACTGAACTGCTTTCCGGGAAGGTAAAACAGATTGTGTGTACTGCTTGCCCACTCTCTGATTTCTATTGACTTATTAACAAATTATTAACTAGAGACGGAAAAAGTGTATTCTGGCTCTATAATGTATGATTCAGCCATTATCTTGTCAGTGTTACAAGTAGTGCTGAGCAATTAACTGAAAAGTCTGTCATATTTTATGTTTTAAACAACTAATTGACGACATCGGTTCAATTATTTGAATTCTATTGAAAGAAATGTTTATGTGAGCTTGATGTGCAGTGATGTGCAGTGAACTTGATGTGACTATTAATCAGCTTCTTGATATACTAAACCTGTCAGGTGGATGGATTATCTTGGCAAAGGAGAAATGCTCACTAACAGGGATGTAAACAAATTTGTGCACAAAATTTGAGAGAAATTAGCTTTTGGAACATTTCTGGGATATTTTATTTCAGCTCATGAAACATGGGACCAACACTTTATATGTTGCTTTTATATTGTTGTTCAGTATAGTTTAGCGCAGAAAACGTGGTAATTACCTACAGTGACCATAATCCATTGCGCGTCCCGCTTAATCTTGTCTGGTCTGTGCTGAGCAAGACATGGAGACTGAGAGAGGAGAGAACACAGGATCGAGAGGGATAGAAAGCAGTTGCTTCGCAAGCCTGAAGAATACATGATTTAGTGATTGATAGTTGGTATTCAGTGGTCATACAAGTATGTCTTATTTACTTTGAAGAACTACTTCAATTGCATGTACTTCAGCTCTGTATGAGACGATGACTTGGAATTAAATAATAAAGTCATCAAATATAACAAATATTTTATTAAAGTAATGTGAGTAAATTATTGTTAATAAGTGATAAACAGTAATGGGTAGTCACTACCATCATGGGACTTTTGTTTGTTTTACTCTATGTTGTTACATCAGTCAACCCACATAATGCATAGTACATTTAATATTTTAAAAAATATATAAAGAAATTGAAACCAAAACTGAACCGACCTCATAAAGCACTAATCGCTCAGCACTAGTGACAAGTTCTGTGACAAATGTGACAAGGCCTTATTGTTGGAATGATATTGATACTGCTGTCATAGCTGGTGACTTGTGACATATCTCCATGACTGTGGAGCATGTTTTGGATTTTGCCCTAGCACTACACAGCTGATTAAAATAATCAAAGATGAATAATGAGTTGGTTATTTGAATCAGCTGTGTAGCGCTACGGCAAAAAACTAAACGTGTATCCAGGGAAAGGACAGAGTTTTGGAAACCGTGTGCTAGGCTACTGAATGACACTAAATATACATGATGTTGTTGTCTTTTCTGTATAGCAAGCTGCAATGGGCAATGTGGAGGAGAGTATAACAGGGGTTACATGTGCCAGTGTGATTATGACTGTCTCACTCACAATGAGTGCTGTATTGACTACGAATCCCAGTGCACCACCAGTAAGGACTTTTCTTATCATATTTACTGTATTAGTGGTGTCCGAGTTTCCCAAACTGGGTCTTGGGCACCCCAAGGGATGAGCGTTTAGGTTTTTGCCCTAGCACTACACAGCTCATTCAAATAACCAAAGTGTGATGATGAGCTGCTTATTTGAATCAACTGTGTAGTGCTATGGCAAAAGCCAAAATGTGCACCCCTTGGGGTCTGCAGTACCGAGTTTGGGAAACCCTGTATTATCACAAATTATCCATGAGAGTGCTTGACATGTCATTTATTCAGATGATAAAGATCCACATGTACATACAGGTATTATGCATGTGTTATAATAGCACAACCAGGACTGGTGTGATAATGGATGTACTGTATGTCTGGGTACCAGGTGACTCGTGTAAAGGGCGGTGTGGTGAATCCTTTAAGAGGGGAAGGCTGTGCGACTGTGATCCTGACTGTGCACGGTACAAAAAGTGTTGCCCAGACTACGACAGCCAGTGTGGCATAGAAGGTTAGTAAAATGTCCAAGACACCTAAAATAGTCTTGTGAAGTAAAGCACACCATTGTCTCATTTTGAGGCACATTCCAATTATAAAAGTGAGGGGGGACAAAAATGCAATTTCAGAATGTAGGGGGACATGTCCCCCTCATCCCCAGTCAAAGTTGCGCCTTTGATTTCATATATGATATAATATGTATGACATGAAGTAATGTATGAAATAATGTCTGGTACATGATAGTATGACATAATATGTCATATTATGACAATAAAGATAGGCATGCTGGCACTATGCATTCAGTGCATTCAGAAAGTATTCAGAACCCTTCTCTTTGTCCACATTTTGGATTAAATAGAAAATGTCAATCTACTCACAATAACCCATAATGAAAAAGCGAAAACCGTTAAAAACAAAAAAAAATGTATACAGGCTCGAGCCATTTTGGGTATGACGCTACAAGCTTGAAATACCTTATTTACATAAGTATTCAGACCCTTTGCTATGAGACTTCGAAATTGAGCCCAGGTGCATCCTGTTTCCATTCATCATCCTTGAGATGTTTCTACAACTTGATTGGAGTCCACCTGTGGTAAATTCAATTGATTGGACATGATTTGGAAAGGCACACACCTGTCTACGTAAGGTTCCACCGTTGACAGTGCATGTCAGAGCAAAAAACAAAACAAAAAAAGTTTGAAATCACCAAGACTCTTCCTAGAGATGGCCGCCCGGCCAAACTGAGCAATCGGGGGAGAAAAGCCTTGGTCAGGGAGGTGACCAAGAATCCGATGGTCATTCTGACAGAGATCCAGAGTTCCTCTGTGGAGATGGGAGAACCTTCCAGAAGGACAACCATCTCTGCATCACTCCACCAATCAGGCCTTTAGGTTACTGTTGCCAGATGGAAGCCACTCCTCAGTAAAAGGCACATGAAATCCCGCTTGGAGTTTGCTAAAAGGCACCTAAAGACTCTCAGACCATGAGAAACAAGATTCTGGTCTAAGGAAAACAAGATTGAACACTTTGGCCTGAATTCCAAACGTCATGTCTGGAGGGAACCTGGTACCATCCGTACGGTGAAGCATGATGGTGGCAGCATCATGTTGTGGAGATGTTTTTCAGAGGCAAGGACTGGGAGACTAGTCAGGATCGAGGGAAATATGAACGGAGCAAAGTACAGAGAGATCATTGATGAAAACCTCCTCCAGAGTGCTCAGGACCTCAGACTGGGGCGAAGGTTCACCTTCCAACAGGACAACAACCCTAACCACACAGCCAAGACAACTCAGGAGTGGCTTCGGGACAAGTGTCTGAATGCTCTTGAATGGCCCAGCCAGAGCCCAGACTTGAACCCGATCCAACATCTCTGGAGAGACCTGAAAATAGCTATGCAGCAATGCTCCCCATCCAACCTGACAGAGCTTGAGAGGATCTGCAGAGAAGAATGGGAGAAACTCCCCAAATACAGTTGTTCCAAGCTGGTAGCGTCATACTCAAGAAGACTCAAGGCTGTAATTGCTGCCAAAGGTGCTTCAACAAAGTACTGAGTAAAGGGCCTGAATACTTATGTAAATGTGATATCTCAGGTTTTTTATTTCTAAAATTTAAAAAATCCTGTTTTTGCTTTGTCATTTTGGGGTATTGTGTGTAGATTGATGAGGGGGGGGGGAAATGAATCAATTTTAGGATAAGGCTGTAACAAAATGTGGAAAAAGTAAAGTGGTCTGAAAGCATCCCAAATAGGCATGTTAATGTTAAACTCATATAGTAGCCTGCATCAGTTTGTTTTGACTATTTTCTCTTTTAATAATTATTACAGACACCAAAAAAAAAACAGGCAGCACAACAACACTGAAGACTAGCTCATGCAATAACATAAATGATGACTAATCAACAGGTATAGAGTTGATTTAAAGATAGGCATGCAGTATATTCATATAAATATGCATGTTAAAATGCAGAAGCCCGTCAGTTCATCTCAACTATTTTCTGTTTTAGTTCAAGACCAGCCAGTACAACAACACCGATGACTAGCTCATGCGATAACGTAATCGATAACAAACCAAAAGGTATATTTCATAAAGCAATAGTTATTATAAACAATAGATTTTAGATCATTATTGTAGGAAAGGTAGTTGCTTTTGGATACTCTTTACTCATTTAGTACTTGATTGACACACCAGAGCCAGAACCAGAGCCTCCCCAGATCCAAACAACTGAGGAGCCAGAGATGACTCCCAATCCACAGGTGGAACTAAGTGAAGGTCAGTACTTTCAGAACAACCTTTCTGAGGAGATGGACAACCAACACTTTAGTCTTAAATAAGAATGTAAATGTATTATTCACCAGTATCCACTCAGCCCAACATCTTCCAACACCAAAGTCAAAACACTCCCTGTAATAATAGTGTAATATTGTCTAACAAAAAATACAGATATTTTGAACTTTTCTTGACCAACAAAGCACTTGGTAGAGAGTGTGACTCCCAGATGTTTTGGATTGCCTGTCACACTGCTGCAGTTCTCTCTGGCTGTGACTTGAGCTGGAGCCCGGCGGCCAAGTCTCCCCAGATGTGTCACGGCCCTACCGGCAAAGAGAAACAAAGGGAAATAATGTAATTATACACTGAACGAAAATATAAATGCAACATGCAACAATTTCAAAGAGTTAACGTTCATATAAGGAAATCAATTGAAATAAATTCATTAGGTCCTAATCTATGGATTTCACATGACTGAGAATACAGATATGCATCTGTTGGTCACAGATACCTTAAAAAAATGTTGGGACATGGATCAGAAAACCAGTCAGTATCTGCTGTGACCACCATTTGCCTCATGCAGCGTGACACATCTCCTTCGCATGGGGTTGATTAGGCTGTTGATTGTGGCCTGTGGAATGTTGTCCCACTCCTTTTCCATGGTGGTGCGAAATTGCTTAATGTTGGCGGAAACTGGAACACGCTGTCATACCCGTCGATCCAGAGCATACTCAATGGGTGACATGTCTGATGAATATGCAGGCCATGGAAGAACTGGGACATTTTCAGCTTCCAGAAATTGTGTACAGATCCTTGTGACATGGGGCCGTGTATTATCATACTGAAACTTGAGGTGTTGGCACGACAGTGGGCCTCAGGATCCCATTACTGTATCTCGATAAAATGCCATTGTGTTCTTTGTCCATAGTTTATCTGGTGGACTGTTTGGTTTAAGACATGCCAGGATGAACTAGAACAACAGGAACATTTACTTGTGTAATAAATAGAGTTGTGTAATAATTACAAATGTCCCATATAACTCAACCCCAGGGAATAAATCAAAGTTATTTAAAAAACGATCTAATTAATTTCCAGATTTGTCAGACGACCAGCCTATGCCATTGTTCACCCCAGAACCAGAACTCCAGGATGAACAGGAAGATGGTGATAGAAACATTAAGATATTTTCTCAACATAGCTACTCATATGTACATTTTAATGATTCAAAATGTACATACATTTTGCCATTATTCCCTTCCACAGATGTGAAGGGTGAGACCTGGCCAGATCTTCCTGTTCCCTCTCCTGATACTGGGTCAGAGGATCCAGAGGCAAGCCCTTACCCAGAGGACCCTGAAGCTGGTCTGGTGGATCCAGAGGCGACCGCTAACCCAGATGACCCTGAAGAAACCCCTGCCTCAGAGAGCACCAGCGGGTCAGAGTTCTCACCAACTGAGCCAGCCTCTTCAGACCCCTTAGACCCCACGCTTAACACTAACCCCCAACCCACAGATACAGAGGATGACCCTGAGAAAGAGGCCATTTTAAAGGGGGACTACACACCCTTCCCTGAGGAATTGGATACAGAAGCAACACCAGGCTCGGAAGGAACCCGACCAGCAGCCAACCCCAAACCCTCTACTTCCGAACCAGCCAATGAGACCCACGCTGAGGCAACAGGTAACAAATTCATTTCAATCTTTATTGTCACAACAGGGAAATTCATTGTACGGTTAGGAGCTTACAGTTTATATGTATAGAATTATATATTGGCACAGTGCGGGAAATGATAGCCAAGCCATCTCTCACATACCAACATTTGAGAGATAGTCCTATCTCACTGTTCCTAGAAATTGTATTGGATAAGATGTTTCACAATTATTTTGAGTCATCTGGATTCAAATCTGACACTGACACAAATCTCATGTGTTCCAGACTCCAGTGATGCTGAGGGACAGCCTTATTCCAGCAGCAGCCCATCTGCAGCCGACCCAACACTCCCTAGGGCCACCTCTGAGCCCACCCCCGCCTCCCCAGTTTCCCCTCAGTCCTCCGACCAGGCTTCCCCGAGCTCAGAGCCCCAGCCCGGGCCTACTCCTGCAGAGGACACCCCTGAACTCCTACCTGAAGGACAGAGTGAATTAGACCCTGAAGGTCAGGAGGCAGAATCTAAGAACACAGTGCCAGATGAATCTGAACCCACACCCTCGAACCTACAGGATCCCAATGTGGCCTCCGAGGCACCAGCATCTGAGAGTGGTCCCGAGTCCAAACCTGGTAGAGGGGCCACCCCAAATAATTTTAATGACAACAGTGTCCCCCAGACTGGAGATCTGGCTACGCGTCTCACAATAGACCCAGCGGGACAAGAGGAAGGAGATGAGGCAGCACCAGAGGAGACCACAAGCAACTCCACGAATTTCACTCCCGCCCCCACTCCCGCCCTCACTCCCGCCCCCACTCCCGTCCCTGTCCCCGTCCCCACCACCAAACCAACCCAAAACAAACTCACTGAGAAAATCAAGCCTAGTAAACCCACAGAGAAACCTAAGCCCAAATCCACCCAGCCAAACACCCTCACGGATATCAACCAAGCTCTGGGCACAGACAACCCCAGGGACTACCAAGCAGGTAAGCTTAGACCTTGCTTTGCCTTACTTTAATACCATTGCAAAGAAACTCAATCAATGTTGTAGAGCACTTATTACTAATGGTAAAAGCTATTACTGGGTAGATTCGCCAGCCCTACTTTTCTTATAGGTGGCACTGAGATGTATTACTTCTCTTGGATGAAAAGAGCTTCCTCCTGTCAAGTGTAGCTGCACTATATTAACTGTCAAAGGTGACCGTTTTCCCAGAGCCTAACAAGTCAGTCCAGCAGTTTCTGTGGTTTGGAAAAAAAATACTCCTTCACAGAGCAAACAGAAAAAGAATTGACATTAAAGTTGTGTGTGCTGTTCAGTAAAAGTTCTTGGGAGAAACACATTAGCCAGTTGACACATGGTCAGACACATGAAATTGTTCTGATTCACTTAACACATTCTCCATGTTGTTTTTCTTATTAGTCCTCACATGTGGCTCCTTTTAAACGTGGCTTTTTCCTCCAGATGAACACAACGACACCAACATCTGCAGCGGTCGCCCTGTTGGTGCGGTCACTACGCTGAGGAACGGGACCGTGGTGGTTTTCAGAGGTCAGTGCCAGACCAAATCAAAATCAAATCAAATTTTATGTGACACACGCCGAATACAACCGGTGTAGACCTTACCGTGAAATGCTTACTTACAAGACCTTAACCAACAATGTAGTTTTAAGAAAAATAAGAGTTATGAAAATATTTACTAAATTAACTAAAGTAAAAATATATAAATATAAAATTAACAATAACAATAACTAGCTTATATACAGGGGGTACCTGTACCGAGTCAATGTGCTGGGCTACAGGTTAGTCGAGGTAATTGAGGGAATATGTACAGTAATAGTCAAAAGTTTGGACACACCTACTTATTCAAGGGTTTTTCTTTATTTTTACTATTTTCTACATTGAAGAATAATATTGAAGACATCAAAACTATGAAATAACACATATGGAATCAGGTAGTAACCAGAAAAGTGTAGCCACCATTTGCCTTGATGACAGCTTTGCACACTTTTTACATTCTCTCAACCAGCTTCATGAGGTAGTCACCTGGAATGTGTTTCAATTAACAGGTGTGCCTTGTTAAGAGTTCATTTGTGGAATTTCTTTCCTTCTAAATCCGTTTGATCCCGTCAGTTGTGTTGTGTACCAATCCATTTCATTAGACTCCTTGTCGTGCCAAACTGCCTGACCCTTTTCAGGTTAAAAACGTAGACTGTAGTTCAGACTTAAAACACTAAAATGACAAGAGTAACTCCTGAGCTTAAATGTGTTTATCAACAATATAGTTTATATTCAAAACCGGGATTTCTGTATTTTAATTGTTTAAATATGGTATACAAAAGATACAGAGGCCCTGTTTGGTAAAATACTAAGTCCATAGTATGGCAAGAACAGCTCAAATAAGCAAAGAAAAACGACAGTCCAAATTACTAGTCAATTCGATACATTTCAAGAACTTTTCAAGTTTCTTCAAGTGCAGTCGCAAAAACCATCAAGCGCTACGATGAAACTGGATCTCATGAGGACCGCCACAGGAAAAGAGGCCCAGAGTTACCTCTGCTACAGAAGATAAGTTCATTAGAGTTAACTGCACCCAAGATTGCAGCCCAAATAAATGCTTCACAGAGTTTAAGTAACAGACACATCTCAACATCAACTGTTCAGAAGAGGCTGCGTGAATCAAGCCTTCATGGTCGAATTCATGCAAAGAAACCACTAATAAAGGAACAATAATAATAAGAGACTTGCTAGGGCCAAGAAACAAGAGCAATGGACATTAGACCGGTGGAAATCTGATGTGTCCAATGTGAGATTTCTGATGCCAATCACTGTGTCTTTGTGAGACACATAGTAGGAAATCGGATGTTCTCCAGATGTGTAGTTCCCACCGTGAAGCATGGAGGAGGAGATGTGATGGTGTGGGGCTGCTTTGCTGGTGACACTGTCAGTGATTTATTTTGAAGGCACACTTAACCAGGATGTCTACCATAGCATTCTGCAGCGATACGCCATCCCATCTGGTTTGCGCTTAGTGGGACTATCATTTGTTTTCAACAGGACAATAACCCAACACCTCTCCAGGCTTTGTAAGGGCTATTTGACCAAGAAGGAGAACAGCCAACAACTGCTCAGCATATGTGGGAACTCCTTCAAGACTGTTGGAAAAGCATTCCAGGCGAAGCTGTTTGAGAGAATGCCAAAAGTCTGCAAAGCTGTCATCAAGGTAAATGGTGGCTACTTTGAAGAATCTCCAATATAAAATATATTTTGATTTGTTCCAGACTTTTTTGGTTACTATATGATTAGATATGTGTTATTTTATAGTTTTGATGTCTTCACTATTATTCTACTATATAGAAAATAGTAAAAAATAAAGGAAAACCCTTGAATGAGTAGGTGTGTCCAAACCTTTGACTGGTACTGGACATTTAGGTAGAGGTAAAGTGAATATGCATAGATAATAAACAGCGAGATTTGATTAGCTATTCAGCAGTCTTATGGCTTGGGAGTAGAAGCTGTTAAGAAGCCTTTTGGACCTAGACTTGGCACACTGGTACCGCTTGCTGTGCGCTAGCAGAGAGAACAGTCAATGACTAGGGTGGCTGGAGCCTTTGGAAATGTTCAGGCCCTTTTCTGACACCGCCTGGTATAGAGGTCCTGGATGGCAAGAAACTTAGCCCCAGTGATGTAGTGGGCTGTATGCACTCTGTAGCGTCTTGCGGATGGGGGCCAAGCAGTTGCCATACCAGGCGGTGATGGAACCAGTTCTGTAAAACAATTTTGAGGATCTGAGGACCCATGCCAGTCTTTTCAGTCTCCTGAGGGGGAATAGGCGTTGTCGTCCCCTCTTCACAACTGTCTTGGTGTGTTTGGACCATGATAGTTAGTTTGTGATGTGGACGCCAAGGAACTTGAAGCTCTCAACCTACTCCACTACAGCCCCGTCAATGAGAATGGGGGCATGCTCTGCCCTCCTTTTCCTGTAGTCCACGATCATCTCCTTTGTTTTGATCACATTGAAGGAGAGGTTGTTGTCCTAGCACCACACTGCCAGGTGTGAGAGCAAAATATCAGGGAGAGATGGTATCAGGGAGAGATGGCTCCAGTATGGGGTTGGGGGGCCAGGCTCATCTCTATACAATGAGTTATCATGTTTTTACAGCAGATACTGTCTGCTGTGAATTTTAAGTATCTTTCATACAAATCTTAACCGTGTGACCCATTCCATGCATCTTTTGTGTGTCATGTAAACTGAAAGAGATTGGACTTTGCCATAAAATGCTGTGGCTCAAACCAGCTCCATCGGTGATCACCTCCAGGGGTGATTACCGACCAGCTCCATTACTGCAGTAATTAAATAATAACGTTTGATTGTTTTGAAGAAATCTTAAAAGTCTCTCCTTTTGATTACAATCAATTCCACCACACAGGTCTCTGACCTCCTCCCTATAGGCTGTCTCATTGTCGGTGATCAGGGCCTACCACCGTTGTGTCTTCGGCAAACTTAATAATAGTGTTGGAGTCGTGTTTGGCCACGCAGTCATGGGTGAACAGTGAGTACAGGAGGGGACTAAGCACATACCTCTGAGGGGCCCCCATGTTGAGGATCAGCGTGGCAGATGTTGTTGCCTACCCTTACCACCTGGGGACGGCCCGTCAGGAAGTCCAGGATCCAGTTGCAGAGGGAGGTGTTTAGTCCTAGGGTCCTTAGCTTAGTGATGAGCTTTGATGACACTATGGTGTTGAATGCTGAGCTGTAGTCAATGAACAGCATTCTCACGTAGGTGTTCCTTTTGTACACGTGGTAAAGGGCAGTGCAGTAGAGATTGTGTCATCTGTTGGGGCAGTATGCAAATTGGAGTGTGTCTAGGTTTCTGGGAAATGTTGATGTGAGCCATGACCAGCCTTTCTAAGCACTTCATGGCTACAGCTGTGAGTGCTATGGGTCGGTAGTCATTTATGTGGGTTACTTTAGTGTTATTGGGCACAGGGACTATGGTGATCTACTTGAACATGTTGGTATTACAGACTCGGTCAGGGACAGGTTGAAAATGTCAGTAAAGACACTTGCCAGTAGGTCAGCGCGTGCTCTGAGTACACGTCCTGGTTATCCATCTGGTCCTGCAGCCTTGTGAATGTTGACCTGTTTAAAGGTCTTACTCACATCGGCTACAGAGAGCGTGAACGGCTTGGTGTAGATAATTAAGTCTATGTGCCAAACACACCAGATGTTGGGTTTTTCCCTCTCAGACGGCACCCTGAATATTCAATGATGCAAAGAAATTGTGAGTAGACTGTCCTTCAGCTCTTATTTGCTTTCTATAGATGTGACATTTTGATTGTTTTTCAACCCAAGAGAATGTTCTAAATTGAGACATGAGGGTATAGAGAGTTAACTAAAGTTTATTAAAACAACACCATGTATTAAATAGACCAGGAAATTTTGAATCTGGACCTTGAAACCAGTTCCATAGCACTGATGATTTCCACTCTTCCCCTCTAATGAAGGACTGATTTAGACCTGGGACACCAGGTGGGTGCAATTCATTATCAGGTATAACAGATAACTAGTATTACCCCAGACCTCCAGGCTCACAATTTAATGCCCCCAATATAGACTATAGAGCAGGGGTATTCAACTCTTACCTTACAAGATCTGAAGCGAGCCTGCTGGTTTTCTGTTGTACCTGATAATTAATTGCACACACCTGGTGTCCCAGGTCGAAATCAGTCCCTGATTAGAGGGGAGCAATGAAAAAATGCAATGGATCTGGCTTTGCGGTCCAGAGTTGAGTTTGAAGGCTATAGAGGATACATTGAGGATGAAAAGTGATTGAAGACAAGATGCAGATGCAAGTACCAGTGTTGCTTCCCTTGTAGGACACTATTTCTGGGTCATGGATAGTAACAGGATGGCTGGACCTGCCCATCGGATAACAGACGTGTGGGGAGTCCCTTCTCCCATTGACACCGTCTTCACCCGCTGCAACTGCCAGGGCAAGACATACTTCTTCAAGGTACAGTACACCTTGTGACTATCCTAAGCCTATTGTGTGCTATAAGACTTCTATACCACATTAAGTGGAGGTGACACACAGAACAAAACAAATATATATATATTAATGTGTGTGCTGTCCCCTCCGCAGGGTGCTAACTACTGGAGGTTTGAGAACAGCATGATGGACATGGGCTTCCCCAAGCTGATCAGTGTAGGCTTCAATGGGCTGCAAGGTCAGATTACGGCTGCCCTGTCTGTGCCTGAGTACCACAAGAGGAAAGAGTCTGTCTACTTCTTCAAGAGAGGTGACTGATCTCTATAGCCAAACTACTTCAGTGGAGGCTGCTGTGGGGAGGGCGGCTCATAATAATGTCTGGAACGGAGCAAATGGAATGGCATCAAACACATAGAAACCATGTGTTTGGTGTATTTGATACCATTCCACTGATTCCACTCCAGCCATTACCACAAGCCCGTCCTTCCCAATTAAGGTGCCACCAACCTCCTACACACTACTTACACACTACTAGCCCATTGTGTAAGGGATAATCAATGAGGGACTATGCATTCTATGGAAAATCAAGAGCAACGTGAAAGGTGTGTTAGCGGAGTGGAACTAACCTTCCACAAACTTGCATTATTTTCCAGAGAACGCATACAGCTCAGAGTTGATTATCCCTTTCATACCAAGGCTATAATTAGGCAATAAGGCAGAGGGGTTGTGGTATATGGACAATATGCCATGGCTAAGGACTGTTCTCAAGCACAGTGCAACGTGGGGTGCCTGGATAGTCGTGATATATTGGCCATATACCACAAACCTCAAGGTGCCTTAATGCTATTATAAACTGGTTACCATCATAATTAGAACAGTAAAATCAAATGTATTTATATAGACCTTCTTACATCAGCTGATATCTCAAAGTGCTGTAGAGAAACCCAGCCTAAAACCCCAAATAGCAAGCAATGCAGGTGTAGAAGCACGGTGGTTAAGAAAAGCTCCCTAGAATGGCCAAAACCTAGGAAGAAACCTAGAGAGGAACCAGGCTATGTGGGGTGGCCAGTCCCCTTCTGGCTGTGCCGGGTGGAGATTATAACAGAACATGGCCAAGATGTTCAAATGTTCATAAATGACCAGCAGGGTCAAATAATAATAATCACAATAGTTGTCGAGGGTGCAACAAGTCAGCACCTCCTGCTGTCTCTAGAGAGTTGAAAACAGTAGGTCTGGGACAGGTAGCACGTCCGGTGAACAGGTCAGGGTTTCATAGCCGCAGGCAGAACAGTTGAACCTGGAGTAGCAGCACGGCCAGGTGGATTGGGGGACAGCAAGGAGACATCATGCCAGGTAGTCCTGAGGCATGGTCCTAGGGCTCAGGTCCTCCGAGAGAGAGAGGGAAAGAAAGAGAGAATTAGAGAGCGCATACTTAAATTCACACAGGACACCGGATATGACAGATACAGACTGACCCTAGCCCCCCGACACATAAACTACTGCAGCATAAATACTGGAGGCTGAGACAGGAGGGGTCAGGAGACACTGTGGCCCCATCCGATGAGACCCCCGGACAGGGCCAAACAGGCAGGACATAACCCCACCCACTTTGCCAAAGCACAGCCCCCACAGCACTAGAGGGATATCTTCAACCACCAACTTACCATTCTGAGACAAGGCCGAGTATAGCCCACAAATATCTCTGCCACGACACAACCCAAGGGGGAGGCCAACCCAGATAAAATGTTTTGTAAAACCCGTGGTATATGGTCTGCTATGCCACGGCTGTCAGCCAGTCAGCATTCAGGACTCAAACCACCCAGTTTATAATTTAACACATATGCTGCTAGAAATGTGTTCATTTGGCGGTAGAAGTGTGTTCAACTATGGTAGTTTATAATATTAATAAGGCACCTCAGGGGTTTGTGGTATATGACCAATGTACCATGGCTAACGGCTGAATCCAGGCACTTCGGTTGCATCGTGAAAAAAAGAACAGCCCTTAGCGTTGGTGTATTGGCCATATACCACACCCCCTCAGACCTTATTGCTTAATTATACCATTACATTGTTTCTCATTGGCTTGAAGGGCATGCTAGAGCATGCATTATTTCTGTATCATGCACGGTATATCAGACCGGTAGAATTCAATGTTCTATTTTGAGCGGCTTTTGAAAGCAAAAGTCAAATTGAAAACATTATTAGCATTGTTGAATTCGATGTTTGGTTAGCTAAACTAGAAAGTCTGTTTGTTTGGTTGCCTTGGCAACTACTGTAGCTATCTAGTAAACTTGCTAGTAGCTACTTCAGTGGATGTTGAACACATTTATACATACAAATGAACACATTTCTTGCGGAAAATGTGTTAAATTATAGCCATGGTTTAAAAGGGATAATCAACTAGGCCTCTATGCTTTCTCTGGAAAAGAATCCAACTCGGTGGAAGGTAAATTCACACCTTCCACATTGTTCATTATTTTCCAGAGAACACATAGCCCATTGTTTATTTAATCAATAAGGCACGAGGGTGTGTGGTTCGCGGAGTGCCTGGACACAGCCCTTAGCCATGGTATATTGGCCATATGCCATAAACCCCTGAGGTGCCTTATTGTTATTATAAACTGGTTACCAACGTAATTAGAGCAGTAAAAATATTTCAAAAAAAAAATTATAAATATACAAATATTTTTTGTCCTACCGACCGCGGTATACGGTCTGCTATACCACGGCTGTCAGCCAATCAGTATTCAGGGCTCGAACCACCCAGTTTTTAATATCCCTTAACCCCTGATATGATAAATACATGAGATTATGTTTTATTGCTAATGCCAGTGATAACAGATTGACTTAGGTATAACATAACATAAACAAGCATGCTCATGTAGTATCCTGAGTTAGCATGTCTAATATCTGTATCATTGTCTATTCAGGTGGCTTGGTGCAGAAGTATTCCTACCAGTCTGGCACCAGCCCTACATGTAACAGGAAGGCCCACAACTCTGTTTATACCGTACACAACCGCATTGCCAGACAAGCAGGTAATGAGCCGCCCACATTTTGACCTTTTCAGTCCTTTCAGTGAACATTTTGTCAGACTGAAGTAGTGGTGAAAACATGAGGAACTGTTCAGGTTTTAGGTAAGGTTATATTTGAGTTGAGGCACATTTTATCTATAAAGATGACTCACAGAGAGAGAGATGCTGCTCGGAAGGGGAGAGAGATGAAAGAACGAGAAAGAGAGGGAACAAGGTCCACTGTATGTAAACAGGTAATTCAGGGAAAACAAGCAGAACAGATTGTGTGGGTGCAGAATCAGATCGTAGTGTAGTGTCACAACACAATGTTTTTAATGAGTAACTAAAAGTAAACGGACAGACTGCAATGACGCACAATTCAGTCCATGACATTTTACTCCAACAATCAGACTCCTAGACCATAAACTCTCAATTTCAAACATCAGACCATCATCAATAATATTGATGATTTGTCAATCTCTAAACTGAACTGTGTCTCTCCTCTCAGTGTCTCTGCTGGGACAGGAGATCAACATCCGTCTGACCTGGAGAGGCTTCCCCTCCACCGTGACCTCCGCCGTGTCCATCCCCACCCACAGGAAACCTGAGGGATACAACTACTACCTCCTCTCACGCTGTAAGTATTTAGCCCAGATACAAAATCATATTTAAAAAAATATATATATTTTTATTTTTTATAAACAATACAAAACATACAAATGACAGCATCATACAAACATCAACTACATCACACCTGCCCAGACCCGCTAGCACCCCCCCAGTTCTTTTTAAATCTTGGTTCCAGTAGTTTACATTTTTTTCTAAGAGATTGTTAGTTGGAAAGGCAAGGTTTTCTATAGCTTACCTATCATATGAATATCCTTTTCTGACTCAAATAGGATTCCCTCAAGATTTTTCTCATCTCCAAAATATTTCAAATCAACTTTTTGTGATATAAAATGTTTAAGTTGCATATATTTGAAAATATCTACATTGGTCAATCCAAAATTGCTTTTTAAAGCTGTCATGGGAAGAAAAAAAAATCTAATTACCAAGTCATTTACTATGCATTTAGTTTTCCATGTGGACCAATTTATTGTGAATTCTGAAAAGCTATCTAAGGATTGTTCCATAAGGATGTGTTTTGAGGGAGTTATATTGGTTCTTGTAGAATACGTTTCATTTTCTTCCATGTTGTTATAGTTTTCTTAACTATGAAGTTGTTCATGTTCACAGCCTTATCCTTTGAAAATAGACAGGTAAAAAAATTCTGAGGATGAGCATGCGCATCATCAAATCAAAGGTTATTTGTCACATGCGCCAAATACAACAGGTGTAGACTTTACCGTGAAATGCTTACTTACACTTCTTTAACCAGCAATGCAGTTTTGAGGAAAAATAAGAGTTAAGAAAATATTTACAAAATAAAGAAAAGTTTTAAAAAGTAACACAATAACTAGGCTATATGCAGGGGCTACCGGTACTGAGTCAATGTGCAGGGGTACAGGTTATTCAAGGTAATATATACATGTAGGTAGGTGTAAAGTGACTATGCATAGATCAACTTTGAGTAGCAGCAGCGTAAATAAAGGTGGGGGGTCAATACAAAACAGTCCAGGTAGCCATTTGATGAACTGTTCAACAGTCTTATGGATTGGGGGTAGAAGCTGTTAAGGAGCCTTTTGGACCTAGACTTGGCACTCCGCTACCGCTCATCTTGGTGCTCCGGTACCGGCATCTTCAAGATGTACCCATTGTTACCATTTATTGCATTTAACTATACTGAACAAAAATATAAATGCAACGACTTTACTGAGTCACAGTTCATGTAAGAAATCAGTCAAATAAAATAAATTCATTAGGCCCTAATCCATGGATTTCACATGACTGGGCAGGGGCACAGCCACGGGTGGGCCTGGAAGGGCATAGGCCCACCCACTGGGGAGCTGGCCCAGCCAATCAGAATACATTTTTCCCCACAAAAGGGCTTTATTACAGACATAAATACTCCTGTTTCATTAGCTGTCCGGGTGGCTGGTCTCAGACGATACCCCAGGTGAAGAAACTGGATGTGGAGGTCCTGGGCTGGCATGGTTACATGTGGTCTGTGGTTGTGAGGCCGGTTGGACGTACTGCCAAATTCTCTAAAACGACGTTGGAGGCGGCTTAGGTATTACAAATTCTCTGGCAACAGCTCTGGTGGACATTTCTGCAGTCAGCATGCCAATTGCACACTCCCTCAACTTGAGACATCTGTCACATTTGTGTTGTGACAAAACTGCACATTTAAGAGTGGGCTTGTATTGTCCCCAGCACAAGGTATACCTTTGTAATGATCTTGCTGTTTAATCAGCTTCTTGATATACTCCACCTGTCAGGTGGATGGGTTATCTTGGCAAAGTAGAAATGCTCACTAACAGGGATGTAAACAAATGTGCACATCATTTGAGAGAAATAAGCTTTTTGTGCGTATGGACAATATCTGTGAACTTTTATTTCAGCTCATGAAACATTGGATCAACACTCTATAGTTTATATTTTTGTTCAGTATATATATATATATATATATAATCACAAGTAAAACCCTTGGGAAGCAATTTGATACAATTCCAAGCCTGGAAGGTTAAAACCACCCTCAATTTTACATCTTCCTTTTTTAAAGTCTCTTTGACTGACTATACTTTTTTAAAGAACGTCTTCGTTGGGATAATTGGTATTACTGAAAATAAATACAAAAACTTTGGAAGCCATGCCATTCTGTCATATTTAAAGAGGGGCTGGGTTGGACAGGACAATGCTGCCACCTACAGCAGGTAACAGCAGGTGTCATCATCCTGATAAATAAGGACAACATTTTCCCTAAAACCCAGCACATGGACCAATAAGGCCATATTCCAATGTTGAATTGTACCTTGCATGGTGAAAAATACACATTGATATCATTGTATATCCCACCAGGGGCATATCTGGTGTTTGTAGATCGAATTCAAGCTATACTATATCATATCCAGACAGGAACAACAATTTAGCAGGTGACCTAAATCATACATTCAATAAGATCGCCAGACGTAGTAATAAACAAGGCAAATTTAGGTAGCCTCCAAATAGGCTGAAAAAAATTCATCTTTACAAATATTTTTCAGGACAACTGGAGATTACTACTCCCAACTACAAAATACTATTTCTTTTTTTTCTCAAAGTAAGAAAAGCTATACAAGAATCGACTACATTAATTTCCAAAAATGCACTTAACAATTTACTGGATTTAAAAAAAATGTATGATATAGTGATATCTGATCATTCACTGGTATCATGCTTAATTACATCAATAGAAGATACACTTAGTGACAGAATTTGGAGAAATGTATTAAATACGTAAACGAAAAAATAAAAACCTTAACCATTACAAATGCAGACAGAGGATAGAGAAAAGCCAACCCCAATTTAATCTGGGATGCCTTTAAAGCGTACATTAGAGGAATGATAATCTAAATTAAAGCTAAATCTGATTTAGAAAATACAATTTAAGAAAAATGTATCACGATCTTAGAAAAAGCCCATAAAAAAAATATTTACAAGGTAAAGAAGAAAATAAAATGTCTGAATGTAAACAGGAATTACAATATTTTACTTTTGGAGAGAGCCAACAATTACAGGTTAATCTCAAATAAAGCATATTACTTAATGGCAAATAAACCTGGTAAATATCTCACAGCTCTCACAAAAACGAAAACATGGTAAACCAGTTATAATTTTAAAAGATACACATTTGGTAATTAAAAATATTGTGATTAAGTACCATTTTAAAAGCTCTCTGAAAATCTATATAAATCAGAATTAAACAGTTGGATGAATCCTATAGCCGTCTTAGACTCAACAACCCTGAACCAATTATCAGCAGTCAAAAAATAATCACTAAAAACAGAGATCAAAAAGTAAATATTAGATACTTTTCAAACATTCGCGCTGAGAACAGCACCAGGAATGGATGACTTTCCCATTGACTTCTATTCATTATTTTGGGACAAAGTTTGTCCCTCAATCCAGTACTCACTAGTTTCATGTATCAAACAGATATTTCAGTTATATTAAAGCCAGGAAAATCTAGAGTCAACTACTGATTATAGACCCATAAATGTAATAAATTGTGGCAAAATAAGCTTAAGCAATAGAATGGTAAAAGTCTTCCCAGACTTGATACATATCAAACAGGGTTTATTAAAAATACAAGAACATTTCAGTTTAATACAATGCACAAAAAAACAAGCTATAGATTTATCAATAATTGCTGTATGCCAAAAGGGCTTTCTATTAAAACTTTGGAATCTTTAAACTTTCCAGCTGAAATAATACATTTTATAAAAACATATAAAAATGTCCCAAAGCAAACATATACACATAATACATTATCTGATGCAATGTCTTTAGAAAGTGGCACAAGACAGGGATGTCCCCCCCCCCTCCTGTTTGCACTGAGATTGAACCGCTTGCAGAAAGAATTAGACAGGACTCAAAAGTAAAAGGTATCGGTAAACATGAATTTAAACTTAACTTATTTGCAGAGAATCTCCTGAAATACAGTTGAAGTTGGAAGTTTACATACACCTTAGCCAAATACATTTAAACTCAGTTTTTCACAATTCCTGACACTTAATCCTAGTAAAAATACAGTCAGTTAGGATCACCACTTTATTTTAAGAAAGTGAAATGTCAGAATAATAGTAGAGAGAATGATTTATTTCAGCCTTTACTTCTTTC
Organism: Oncorhynchus mykiss; assembly: GCF_013265735.2. Classification (NCBI taxonomy): domain Eukaryota; kingdom Metazoa; phylum Chordata; class Actinopteri; order Salmoniformes; family Salmonidae; genus Oncorhynchus; species Oncorhynchus mykiss. The sequence goes on from NC_050570.1 coordinate 29,150,503, forward strand.
ATCACATTCCCAGTGGGTCAGAAGTTTACATACACTCAATTTGTATTTGGTAGCATTGCTCTTAAATTGTTTAACTTGGGTCAAACGTTTTGGGTAGCCTTCCACAAGCTTCCCACAATAAATTGGGTGAATTTTGGCCCATTCCTACTAACAGAGCTGGTGTAACGGAGTCAGATTTGTAGGCCTCCTTGCTCGCACACGCTTTTTCATTTCTGCCCACAAAAGTTCTATAGGATTGAGGTCAGGGCCTTGTGATGGCCACTCCAATACCTTGACTTTGTTGTCCTTAAGCCATTTTGCCACAACTTTGGAAGCAAGACCATTTTGCGACCAAACTTTAACTTCCTGGCTGATGTCTTGAGATGTTGTTTCAATATATCCACATAATTTCCCTCCCTCATGATGCCATCTATTTTGTGAAGTGCACCAGTCCATCCTGCAGCAAAGCAAACTTCCAACTTCAACTGTACCTGACCAATATTTTTTTTTTTACTCTTTACGCGGAAAATACCGAAATAACTCAAGCTCACAGTCATTAAGTGGGCCACAAAAAAATAAATACTTAGGATGCTTAATAAGTGACAAATATATAAAATAACTTTATTCCATTACTGAATATGAAAACAGATGTTTTCAATCTTCCCATAAATCTTATAGGTAGCATAGACCTCTACAAAATCATATTTTTTTGTGGACCAAATCAAAGCCTGTAGTCTTTCTTTGATGATTTAATTCAATGTCACTACTTTAACTTATTATTTTAAGACTAGTTTGCAGGAAAACCCTGCACTGATCTGTCTGCTGTAAAAATCCATTCCTAGATTATACCTTAGAGATGACGGTGTGTGACACCTCTGAGCCCCATATATGTCTGGGTGGGGTGGATAACAAGCTGCATTTAGACCGGCAGCTCAATTTGGATATATACATTGGGGCAAAAAAGTATTTAGTCAGACACCAATTGTGCAAGTTCTCCCACTTAACAAGATGAGAGAGGCCTGTAATTTTCATCATAGGTACACTTCAACTATGATAGACAAAATGAGGAGAAAAAAAATCCAGAATATCACATTGTAGGATTTTTTATGAATTTATTTGCAAATTATGGTGGAAAGTAAGTATTTGGTCAATAACAAAAGTTTCTCAATACTTTGTTATATACCCTTTGTTGGCAATAACCGAGGTCAAACGTTTTCTGTAAGTCTTCACAAGGTTTTCACACACTGTTGCTGGTATTTTGGCCCATTCCTCCATGCAGATCTCCTCTAGAGCAGTGATGTGTTGGGGCTGTTGCTGGGCAACATGGACTTTCAACTCCCTCCAAAGATTTTCTATGGGGTTGAGATCTGGAGACTGGCTAGGCCTCCAGTGGGTTATATTTTGGTTTCATCTGACCATATGACATTCTCCCAATCTTCTTCTGGATCATCCAAATGCTCTCTAGCAAACTTCAGACGGGCCTGGACATGTACTGGCTTAAGCAGGGGGACACGTCTGGCACTGCAGGATTTGAGTCCCTGGCGGCGTAGTGTGTTACTGATGGCAGGCTTTGTTACTTTGGTCCCAGCTCTCTGTAGGTCATTCACTAGGTCCCCCCCATGTGGTTCTGGGATTTTTGCTCACCGTTCTTGTGATCATTTTGACACCACGGGGTGAGATCTTGCATGGAGCCCCAGATCGAGGGAGATTATCAGTGGTCTTGTATGTCTTCCATTTCCTAATAATTGCTCCCACAGTTGACTTCTTCAAACTAAGCTGCTTACCTATTGCAGATTCAGTCTTCCCAGCCTGGTGCAGGTCTACAATTTTGTTTCTGGTGTCCTTTGACAGCTCTTTGGTCTTGGCCATAGTGGAGTTTGGAGTGTGACTGTTTGACGTTGTGGACAGGTGTCTTTTATACTGATAACAAGTTCAAACAGGTGCCATTAATACAGGTAACGAGTGGAGGACAGAGGAGCCTCTTAAAGAAGAAGTTACAGGTCTGTGAGAGCCAGAAATCTTGCTTGTTTGTAGGTGACCAAATACTAATTTGCAAATAAATTCATAAAAAATCCTACAATGTGATTTTCTGGATTCTTTCCCCTCATTTTCTCTGTCATAGTTGAAGTGTACATATGATGAAAATTACAGGCTTCTCTCATCTTTTTAAGTGGGAGAACTTGCACAATTGGTGGCTGACTAAATACTTTTTTGCCCCACTGTATATATTTTTTTCCTTCCTTGTTTTTTTGACCAATTAGATCAGCTCTGAAAAAGATCTGGCATGATTAGTCAAAATAATTGGTCTGTCTGACTAACTGGAGCAAGAGGGAGGGGATGGTGGAGTTAAGATGATCGGTCTGCTGGCACAGCATGGTTAGGTCCTGATCCCGTCATAGGTTGTCAACAGCAGCTGACCTTCCTAACTCTGAGTAGGGATGTATTTCTATCCGTCTGGTTATTGTCACTAAAAGAACAAAACATGAGGCTCAGGGTCTGCTGTGGCCAATTAAGAGGCCTTCCACATGCCATGTTTTTCTGACAAAACATGGTTCATGGTTGGTGGTTTTCAGTCAGTTATACATTTAGCATGGTTCAAGTCAAAACAAGTAAACTCTGCAATGACATCAAGTGAGCCCATATTTTCCGCAAATCACTCTCCCCTCTTGTCTTTCAGCCAAATACTACAACGTCAATATGAGAGATGAACGGCCTTTCATAGCTACTCCTCCCGTGAGCGCCACTCCCCAGAAGAACTCAGCCAAAGACTTTTTAAACTGTCCAAAGGAAGTCTGAGAAAAAACAGCCAGGAATATCAAAAACCGATTGAGTCACATAAACTTTATTAGTCATAAAAACCAACACCACAATGCTTTTGTAAGCGGAGTCCTTGCTAACTTTTAAGTATAAAAAACATGATTAATCATAACAATGAAATTATCTGTGATCATCATGACTAGAACCGATTCTAAAACGTGATATGTCATTTCGATTAATGGTGACCGCGGGTGTTCTCTTTGGAACCATGGTGACCAATCTTGTAGTGCCATGGCGATGATGTCAGGGCAGGAGCTCTGATTGGTTGTTCATCTGGCGAATCTCCTCCCTGTCCCAGTTACACCCCGTGATGGCAACGTCCCTGGTTCCATCAAAAGACACATACTGATGAGACAACGGTCTGCTTTACCAATGTAAAAACAAATCACATTATATAATATATAATGCAAAGACAATGCTAATGTAACAATTTTACATTAAATGTTTTAGCTTGTGACTATTAAAATTGCTTTAACATCAACAATGGATGTGGACATGTTTAATATACGTGGTATTAAGAGCTGTGTACAGTATAAATGTGTGTGTTATCTAACCTCTCCTCATATGGTTCTCTGTCCAGCGTTGAAGTTGACGGCTGGGTCCTGGTCTAGAGGGTTTGGGCTGAGTGCTACTAGTGTCTAAGGTAGAGAGGGTGAGAGAAGGGCGCAGTTACCCGGCTCATTCCAACATTGGGTGCTCCTACAGACCAAATGTGAAAGCAATCTGTCCTACTAGTCAGAGACAATGGACCATTTCATTAAACATTCATTCCAAGGGGGTCGGAACCAAGCTCCTATAAAACCGGTATAAAGCTTGTCATTTTGACTGAAATCTAACTAGAATGCTGATCCAATAAAATCCACCTATTTATAGTTTGATATAAGGTTGGAGCATGGGTAGGGGTTACAATGTTAGGGGTCAGTACCTGCAGAGCTGGAGGAGGGTTCCTGGCTGGTAGAAGGCAGGCTTGCGTCGTCTGAGGGCTGGGCAGGTTCCTCCATCTCCCCTGCCTGAGACGCCACCGGCTCCAGAGACACCTCCACACTGGACATACACAAATCACAGTCATTTACTATGGAGGATCACACCATTAACTACTGCTGTGGATCAAGTTCAATTTCATAGAGTAAGCAAGATGGTCTCACCGGTCTCCCTCAGACTCCATTAAGACATCTCTCTCGTCCCCAGGAGGGGATCCTCCAGCCACCGCCTGGCCCGGGGTAGAGCTGGTTACCATAGGAACAGACAGGGAGGAGTGTTCGGTGCAGTCAGAGGGCGGGACCTCTGTGAATGTGGACACTGGGGGAAGAAAGTGAATTCTGGAGTGTTCAAATATTACTGCCAATAATGAAACTTAATAGCCTGATACACATGTCACAATTCTCAAATTGTCTCGAGTTGAGATAGTAGAGAGAATGTGTGTGTGAACCATACCTGGGGCAGCCACCTGCAGGGGTGTCGTGGGAACACTGCGGCCCCCAGACTCATCCTCATGACCTGGCAGGAACAGAGGACTATCATACATCCCCAGACCTACAACACACACAGATACACTTTAGAACCAAACCGACAATAAACAAACCACACAATTTGAGAGATGGAGATACGGACGTGGCAAAAGTAAGCTCTCGTCAAATTAAAGGGCTCAGAAAAAAAGGGTATATTAGGGTATGGGAACAAATAAACGGGATGAGGTGTGCCTGTGTACAGTCCACTACCCACCTTGTGATGCCAGCTGTCCCAGGTCAGAGTGGGAGGTCTGGGATATCAGGTCCTCTGGGGTGCCGAACCGGAATCGGGGAACACCAGACACCTGGGGAGAACTGGACCACAGAGAGAGGTCAGAAGTACTATGGGAACTTCACTAGTGGTGTTTAGCTGCTGATTTTGGTGTGTTTAAGTGTTACTCACTGGATAGCTTCTGCAAAGCCGTCAGAGCGGTGTGGCACCACCAGAGTAGGAGTACTGGGTACCATCCTGTCATCATCGTCAAAGTAGTGCTGCTGTAGGAGGGGCGAGAATATTATACAGACAATGACAACAAAACACATAAAATACAGTTTAAAGGGATAGGGCGAGATTTTGGCAATTAAGCCCCTTTCCTAACTACCCAGAGTCAGATGAACTCATGGATACCGTTTCTTTGTCTCTTTGTGCAGTTTGAAAGAAGTTGCTAACTAGCACTAGCAAAAGTGTAAACTAGCGTTAGCGCAATGACCGGGAGTCTATGGGAACAGCTACAATGCCATCTGTTCCCATAGACTTCATCATTGCGCCAACACTAGTTAGCAAAGGCTCGCAAAAAGACCTACAACTTCCTTCAAACTGCACGCAGAGACATACAAATAGTATTCATGAGTTCATCTGACTGGGTAGAAAAAGGGCTTGATTGCCAAAATCTCACATTATACCCCTTTAAGATGCAAGGGTGTGACTTACTCCGCTGCTGGCCATCCCAGGGGTGAGCTGAGGGACTCTGCCTACAGACTGGCGACGCATGGAGCGCTGTAAGACGCCCGCATTACTGGTTACCACAACCTGATACTGCACAAATGTAACCATACCACAAACTGCAATACAATTGTTTTACACAGAGAGACACAGTTTAAATGGTTATATTGAGTCATAAGCACACACCTGTACCTGAGCAGGGGGGCCCAGTTCCTGGGTGATGTTGAGACGGGGGGGCAGCGGGTGGGGTGCCCTCCGTGGTGACCGGGGCATTCTGGGAGCAGAACTGGTTGGGTCACTGGAGAAGGCTTCCATACTGCTGCTGCCCTCAACTGACAGAACAGGAGAGGGGAAACAGTGGTTTAGCTTGACAGAGAGTTCTCCTTCACATCAAAATCACAATAAAACAACAGACAACGCAATAATATTGTGAAATAGGCTCATGTCTGTATGAGTTTCCGATATGGTGAATCAAATGACTTGGTTAGTCTAGCAACAGAGTGACTGAAATGTATCACTCAATCCGGACAGACACTAACATATAACATCTCTCGCAGGCACTCCTGCGAAAGTTTCATTAGGTGGCTGTCGAGACAACGGTGTGTGACAGAGTATCCATCGTCTTACAGCTGTGTGTCTGGGAGTCGTCCGGGCGCTGAGTGGAGTCTGATGCTCCTAGACTCTCCTCTGTCTCCGTGCCTGGGTCTGTCGCGTCAGCACCCTTTGAGGGAGGAGGAACGCACACACAGTGGGAGAGAGGGGGGGTTGTTACAGGGTGGTTCCCACACACTACCTACTGCCCGGCAGTGTTGGTGCAGTTAGCAATGCATTCTGGTCCTGATTTATTTCCCTTGTACAGGTGTTCATTCCCTTAAGAGGTCTTGTAACTTTACAGCTAGCTAGGCAGAGACGGTGCCGCCATCCCCACTTTCTTCTGCACTCCCACCCTGACCCCTCTCCCCTGCCAACCCTCCAGTTCCCCCAACACCTCCCTCCCTCCCACACACACCGCCACAAGATCACAACACAGACATGAGGTAGCAGAGAGAAGCAAGAGCACTGCTGAGACACTGTTTGGTCACACAGAAAAACGTGCATGTGGTTACAACATTGGCTAGCTGTAATATCAACGGGAGGCGTGAGAGTGGAAATAATTTGAGAGTGGGCGGGATTACAAAACATACCGGAAATGATCTAGTTCGGGTTAGTAACAGTGTGCGCGTGTTGATCTTACCTCTGTGTAGTCGTCTTCGTATGCCTCGTTGCCGTCTCCGCTACCTTCGTTGCTCTCCTCTCCCTCTTCTCCCATCCCGCCATCCTCTTCATCCTCATCATCCTCATCCTCCTCCTCTTCATCATAGTCCTACAGAGAGGCAGGTATAAAAAGGTTGGTAACACATTACGCAATTACAAAGATCATTTTACATGGTCAATAAATGTTTTATTTCTTTTTGTCATTTTTTTCCACCTTTATTTAACCAGGTAGGCAAGTTGAGAACATGTTCTCATTTACAACTGTGACCTGGCCAAGATAAAGCAAAGCAGTTCGTCACATACAACAATACAGAGTTACACACAAATACGACAAACATACTGTTAACACGGAGGCTATGATGGACTGGAATATTTTGCCTTGGGTGGTAGGGTTTGTGGATTTTTACACTAACGTTGGTGTCATAACTAGACATAAAATAACGCAATATTTCAAAACAGGTCTAAATATGTGTCAGGACAGTTATGACCAGTTAGGTCAGTTGTTATGACATGGTTATGACTGTTATGAGGCTGGGTGTCAAGTAAAGTGTTACCAAAAGGTCTCATAATCCAGCACATTGGTGAATTTAACATCTTCATGAGTATGGGCTGCATATAGACCTTTTCATCCATTCTGATAGAGTTTGGCTCAGTTGATAGAGCACGGTGCTTGAAACGCCAGGGTTGTGGGTTCAATTCCCACGGGAGACCATTATGGAAAAGTACGAAATGTACGCTGGATCGCGCTGGATAAGAGCGTCTGCTAAATTACTAAAATGTAAATTTGACAGGTTTCTAAGGGCCAAATACCTCAATTTTAGGCAAGATTTTCCATCTGCTAAGCCTTGAGGGAGTTCAATTAAAGTGTCTAGCCCCTAAAATATTTCCATCAACAATATTTCCCTCAGTCCATACCGGTTCCTCTTCCTCGTCATCCTCCTGCTCATCCTCGCTCTCCGAGTCAGTCACTATGACGATGACGTCGTGCTGAGGGGATTCTTCGGGGGAGTCGTATGAGAGTGTGACCTCTGTGGGCTGGGACAGTAGTAGCTCTACGGGGACAGACTGAGACGCTGTCCCCTCATCAGCCTCGTCTAGTACTGGGTACTCCTCCACCACCTGCTGATATAGACACACACATGGCTACACGCACAAAAGACCCTCTCAGCCTCTAGACATAGGGTGGGTACCCGCATGCACACACTCACCTGGCTGCTCTCTGGGGCCTCGTGGCTCTCTCCAGGCACCAATCCCTCTGTACTGCTCTCAGCCAGCACCTCCTCCTGGGCCTCTGGCTCCTCTGGGTCCACCCTCTGGATGATGCGTAGCTTCTTGGGGATGGGGGGTTCAGATGGGTCCTCCTGGGGGGTGTCCGTGTCAGTCACCGTAGAGGTGTCCTGCTCCTCCTCACGCGGTCTCTTGGACATGGAGGATGTCCCTGGGGTGGCTGAAACTGGAAGGTTGGAAAAGTCACATTTCCAACTTCACTTGGTGGTTATGCGTATTTCATTCAATATTTGAGGGCCAGTGGTAATACAGTGAGTACATTGCCAACCCTTGAGCTTAGTTAGACAAAGCTATTATACCCCAAATCTATAGAAACCCCAGGTTAGATTAAATTCGGTCTCCCACCTGTCCCAAACACAGCTGTGGACGTCGAAGGCCTCTCCACTTGCGAGCTGGGTGCAGCTTCAATGACGACTGGGGCCAGGGGCTGCTCCTGATTGGCTGGTTCAGTGTGGGGCAGGCTCTGTTGCTGTGTTGGTTGGACGAAGGCTGTGGTCTGGGTCTGCTGGACCGCCAGCACTGGGTTGGCGGTCTGAACGCTGGGGCTGGTTGACCGTACTGAACCGCTGGCACTGCCATACACAGTCACATGCTCCAGCGGGCCCTCAGAAGACTGCATGGCTGGAAGGGTCAGAGGGTCACTAGGGGGTCAGACAGGGAAATACCATGGCTACGGTCTGATTCACTATCCTTCTGTCTGAAATGTGCATTAGTATCCCCCCCGTGGATCTCATCAAATTCAAGTAATAAAGTTCACTTCAACAACCATAACACAATGCCATCTAGCACTTTTAAAACGACCAATACTCAAACAACTATGCAATAACATTCACATCACTATCACTTTTACACCTAGTACCTACATGTACATATTACCTCATACCCCTTCACATTGACTCGGTACCGGTACTCCTCCTATATAGTCTCGTTATTGTAATTTTTTTTATGTTATCGTTTCCTTTTTTGCCAAATCATCTTATTTTTTAACTCTGCATTGTTTGGAAAGGGCTCGTAAGGAAGAATTTCAAGGTCACGTCTACACCTGTTGTAATGTTATTTGATTTAACAATGATATTAGCTCCACAGAACTCCTCACCTTCCTGGTTCTCCACCTGTGTTGTGGGCATGACCGTAGCAGTAGGAGTGGGGGTGGGCACAGTGGCGGGGGTGATCATGGGCCGGATGCTGGCCCGGGGAGTGGACTTGTTCCCGGGGTTGACAGGGGGCTTGCTCTGGCCCTGGGCCCCCAGAGGAGTGGGCTTGATGTTGGCAGTGGGGGGCTCTGAGGTACTGGCGCTATAGGGATGGGGAAATACAACAGGTGAACAATGTAACACCAAACATCATTGAACGTGGTGTACAGGAGTAGCATGTACTTTACCTGCCCCTGTCTGCAGCTGGGGTGGTCTTCAGTGGTCCTCTCTGCTCGGTGGTCCTCTGCTGTTCCTGGGCCTACAGGTAGAATATAATTTGTTATTCGCACCATGGCCATAATGAATAGCAATCCAGGCTTGTGAGGTATTAAGCAGAAGTGCTCCATCTCACCTTGTTGAGGCCCTGTTCAGGAGGCTCGTCCCTCTGCTCCCCGTGTCTCTCCTGCTGCTCCCTCAGGTCCCGCAGCTCCCTCTCCTGTCGGCTCAGACGGCCCTCGTACTGTGACTTCAGAGCACTGACCCTGACCTCCAGCTCCTCCCTCTGTTGCTTCAGTTCCTCGTTCTCCTTCTGCAGCTGGTCCTTGGAGCCTGGGGAAGAGGTTGGGATGAGGTGAAAGGTAATTTAGTCCACCAGTAACTGTGGCAGGTAGATGAATATCTTGGCCATAATAATAAAACATTTGAAAAAACATGCGTTGTAATGTTTCTGAACAAAAATGTAAACGCAATATGTAAATTCTTTGTGGTGGGGAAAATAAAAGTCCACTCTAAAATGTGCAGTTGTGTCACACAACAGAATGCCACAGATGTCTCAGGTTGAGGGAGCAATAGGCATGCCGACTACAGGTCTACAGTTGTTGCCAGAGAATTTAATGTTGATTTCTCTACCACAATGTCATTTTAGAGAATTTGTCAGTATGTCCAACCGGCCTCACTACCGCAGACCATGTAACCACGCCAGCCCAGGACCTCCACATCCAGCTTCTTCACCTGCGGGATCGTCTGAGACCAGCCACCCGGACAGCTGATGAAACTGTGGGTTTGCAAACCGAAGAATTTGAGCAAACGGTCTGAAACCGTCTCAGGAAAGTTAACTTCAGTGGACAAATGCTCAACTTCGATGGCCACTGGCACGCTAGAGAAGTGTGCTCTTCTAGGATGAATCTCAGTTTCAATTGTACTGGGCAGATGGCAGACAGCATGGAGTGTTGTGTGGGTGAGCGGTTTGCTGTTGTAAATGTTGTGAACAGAGTGCCCCATGGTGGCGGTGGGGTTATGGAAAGGGCAAGCATAAGCTATGGAAAACGAACACAACTGCAATTTATCGATGGCAATTTGAATAAACAGAGGTAACGTGACGGGATCCTGAAGCCCATTGTCGTGCCATTCAGCCGCCGCCATCACCTTATGTTTCAGCATGATAATGCAAGGATCTCTACACAATTCCTGCAAGCTGAAAATGTCCCAGTTCTTCCATTGCCTGCATATTCACCAGATATGTCACCCACTGAGCATGTTAGGGATGCTCTGGACTGACATGTATGACAGAGCATTCCAATATCCAGCAACATCGCAAAGCCATTGAGGAATGGGACAGCATTCACAGGTCACAATAAACAGCCTGATCAACTCTATGCAAAGGAGATGTGACACGCTGCATGAGGCAAATGGTCACACCAGATACTGACTGGTTTTCTGATCCACACCCCTACTTTTTTTTTATCTGTGACTAACAGATGGAGATCTGTATTTCCAGTCATGTGAAATCCATAAGGGCCTAATTAGTATATTTAAAATGAGAGATTTCCTTATATGAACTGAACTCAGTAAAATCTTTGACATATGGGTTTATATTTTTGTTCAGTATAAACAGCTAAGAAACACAAGGATAAGGTCCCACTTTGTAGTCTTTAGAGTAAATTAGACCAACTTTATTTCCAGCGAACTGAGCCTCCAAAAATGTATCAGCACTTCACTCAGTGCGCACAGCTCCTCTGCCAGGCAGTGTTGCCATGTGAGGTGGGATACAGAGGATTCATATTTCTTTGTGCAATTAGCAGATATGAAACAAAACAGCAGAAATACTTTGAAAACAGCTACTGCAGCCTTTTCCTGCTATTCTGCTATAACAGCAACATGTGCTCAAACTTGACTTTTGACTATTTTTAATAAGCAAATGTAATGCTTGCACTGTAGAGCCCTGCAAATTGACCCCCGCCAACGTGGCTGGTGATATAGACATTGTTGCCTGCCAATACCCAAATCTATGCTCATTTGGTGGGTGTTAATCTTTTTCCCAGACACCCAGCAAACGTTTGAGACGACAAGTAAAAACATATGAGAGATCAGCATTCACATATTCCTCTATGCAAAGCTCACCAAGACTCAACCCGACACACAAGCTTGCGCCGCAGTCATGTTACCTGGCCTGGCCTCTTACCGATGAGCTGGTTGATCTTCTGCTTGGCCCCTACGAAGGCTTTCCTGGTCTTCTCCTCCTTCTCAGACATCTGCTGTCTGAGGGTGTCCTCCTGGGAGGCCTTCTCCTGCAGCTCCTGTCTCAACCTGGTCAGCTCCGTCTGCAGCCCGGAGGCCTGCTCCTGGGTCCCACGCACCTCTGCCTCACGCTCAGCCACCACCTGAGGGGGACGCACCATGGTTTAGCATACCTGTAGACTTCCAGTCAATGCAATAACGCTAGTTTGTTTCGAGAGCCAATGCCATCTCTAAGTTCCTTCAACTTTCAAAGTTTGTCACGTGCACAGGATACAGCAGGTGTAAAACCGTATAGTGAAATGCTTACTAACAAGCTCTTTCCCGACAATGCAATATTCAATATCATACTGCACGCAGAGACATACAAATGCTATCCATGAGTTCATCAGACTCTGGGTAAGTAGAAAAATGATTTATCCCATGAAACCACCGCCTAAAAGAGTTAGGCAATTACTAGTTTCAATTTACAATTTTGGTGAAAGTGAGCCTGGATGTTGCCTGGAAAATAATGTAGATAGGTGGTCACCAACCGGTCGATCTCCAAACATTTCTGTAAAAAACCCAACGATAAAGCCTTGTGTCCCTTTTTTTTCTTTTTTTCTCCGCGTTGTTGGTACTCTCGATTCAGCAGCCCTAACACAGGGAAGGCAAAGTGTTCCTATTTGGATCCATTTAATGTTTCTAAAGGTAGAACTCCGCCTACCCGGCCGGCCCTAAGAGCAAATAAAGTGCACCTCTAGGCCTAAGGCAGACCAATCAGATAGCTTAGATCACCGTGTCTGCAGTTTCCTCGAAGTCATAGACTGTAAAAAGAAGCCTTGAAGTCAATGGAGACTCAACGAATACAGCAAGGTGCTGCTGTTTTTGAGTAAGTTCATGTTTAAGTTGTTATTCGGCATTGTCAACACTTTAAAATGCGTGTTCTCCCTACTTCCACTCATGCTACAACCAACACTGCAGATCAATGAATGAGTATAGCAAAGTGTTTTGATAAGTTACGTTGTAATTATTAGAGGCTTGTGTTTTTTTAATGTCGAGGAATATTTCACTTTCTCTGTTCATAGGAGTAACATTAATTAGTGGATGACGCAGAAATAATGCAGTGCGACTTGAGTTTCGCCATCAGCTGGAAGACGGTGTCTAGATGTCGACCGATTATGATTTTTCCACGCCGATACTGATTATTGGAGGACCAAAAAAACGATACCGATTAATCGGGAGATTTGTCTATATATATTTGTAATAATGACAATTACAACAATACTGAATGAACACTTTTATTTTAACTTAATATAATTCATAAATAAAATCTATTTAGTCTCAAATAAATAATGAAACATGTTCAATTTGGTTTAAATAATGCAAAAACACTGTTGGAGAAGAAAGTAATAGTGCAATATGTGCCATGTAAAAAAGCTAACGTTTACGTTCCTTGCTCAAAACATGAGAACATATGAAAGCTGTTGGTTCAATATTCCCAGTTGTGAAGTTTTAGGTTGTAGTTATATAGGAATTATGACGCGTCGACTATTTCTCTCTATACCATTTGTATTTCATATACCTTTGACTGTTGGATGTTCTTTAGCCTTTAGTATTGCCAGCCTAATCTTGGGAGTTGATAGGCTTGAAGTCATAAACAGCGCTGTGCCTCAAGCATTGCTAAGAGCTGCTGGCAAACGCAGGAAAGTGCTATTTGAATGAATGCTTACGGGCCTGCTGCTGCCTACCACCGCTCAGTCAGACTGCTATATCAAATCATATACTTAATTATAATATAATAAACACAGAGAAATACGAGCCTTTGGTCATTAATATGGTAAAATCCGGAAACTATCATTTCGAAAAGAAAGCGTTTATTCTTTCAGTGAAATACTGAACGGTTCCATATTTTATCGAACGGTGGCAATCCTAAGTCTAAATATTTCTGTTACATTGCACAACCTTCAATGTTATGTCATAATTATGTAACATTCTGGAAAATTAGTTTACTATTCATAACGGAGCCAGGCAGCCCAAAATGTTGCGTATACCCTGCCTCTGCTTGCACTGAACGCAAGAGAAGTGACACAAGTTCCCTAGTTAATATTGCCTGCTAACATTAATTTCTTTTAACTAAATACGCAGGTTTAAAAAAATATACTTCTGTGTATTTATTTTAATAAAGGCATTGATGTTTATGGCTAGGTACATTTCTGCAAAGATAGCTTTTTTTGGCAATGCACTTTTGTTAAATCATCACCCGTTTGGCGAAGTTGAAGTAGGCTGTGATTCGATGATAAATTAACAGGCACCACATTGATTATATGCAACACAGGACAAGCTAGATAACCTAGTAATATCATCAACCATGTGTAGTTAACTAGTGATTATATTAAGATTTTTGTAAAAATTTTATACGATAAGTTTAATGCTAGCTAGCAATTTACCTTGGCTAGTTGCAGCCACAGAGTCCTTTTGAGGCTGCAATAGCGTAACAGGTGGTCAGCCTGCCACGCAGTTTCCTTGTGGATTGCAATGTAATCGGCCATAATCGGTGTCCAAAAAGGACGATTACCGATTGTTATGAAAATAGTGAAAATCAGCCCTTATTAAATTGGCCAGGCCATCTCTAACTATCACCCTTTTCTCAGTGGAGGGAGGGAGAGCAGAGGGGCGGTTGCTCCCACTGCTCTCCCTCCCTCGGTCCAGTAAAAAAAAAATTAAAAAAAAGCACATTATTATGCTCACTCAGCTGTGCCTCAAGTAATACAACAAATGATCTGAGAAGAACATTGGCAGGGTAATTCAAGCAGAGCCAATATGCAGTGATAATGTATTGGGGCTATAGCCTACTGCACAAACATTGCTATAGAAATAACTGTTTTTAAATTGGTTAATGTTGCATAGTCTTACGTTTAAGCCATGTTAAAAAATAAAATCTGAGCGGTAGATCTAGGCTTGTATTTTGACTCAGAAAGTGATCTTGACTCAGAAACGTTGGTGACCACTGGTATAGTGGAAACACTGCTCTGACCTTGTTGAGGTTATCCAGCTGTCCCTCCAGGTCTCTAGTCCGGGTCTCAGACTGTCCCAGGGAGTCTCTTAGACCCTGGAGCTCCTGGGCTGAGGCTTGCTGGGCCTCCTGCTCCTGGGCTGGTGTGGATGCTGCCTCTGACACCATCTGTAAAGGAGATCAGTCCAACACTCAACACAGCATGGCAGAATTCACACAAAAGAATGTCTATTTAATCAAGGACATCAGGTTAGACATTTTGAGTTGTCCGACTTGGTACCATTCCAGACCAGCACATCTGTAATTTAGCGACAAGATGAGTAGGGATATTATTAGCTTCATGAGAAAAGGACTGAGAGGAATCTTGTTCTTGAATCTTGGAGACGGAGTGAATTCAAGGCTGGGTTTCAGGAAACAACTTCCTGACAATCAATAAAAACAAATAAAAAGTTTCCCTCTATGAAACCAGAAAAGGCCCCAGTTGTTTAACCAAATAACCCACCTTGTCGTGCTCCACCTTGAGCTCATCATACTGGGCCTTGTAGCGCCGGCCGATCTTCCTGACCTGAGTGATGGTGCGGAACTTCTCCTGGATGTCCAGGTTCTTGGCCTCCACGTCCCTCCTCAGCACATCCCTCTCAGAGCTCACCTTCCCCAGGCCTTCACGCAGGATCTGCACCTGGCTCTGCAGGGACGTCACCGACCCGCCACTCCTACAGGGAGATCACATATTAAAGATCTACATGTAGAATGCAGCCCCCTTGCGAAACTAGGTGAATTACAACAACACAGCCTGAATTCAAACAACCCCCCCCCCCCTTTCCTGGCTTTACTCCCTGTCCCCTGACCCGCTTTTGCGTCTTTTTACTTCCAGTTTTGTATACCAGCTTCAAACAGCTGAAACATTTGATATTTTGAGTTATTTAAAATAGATTTCACAGTGGTTTAGATGATGCAATTTTCTATACTTGTTTTGTAACAAATTGAAATTAGGCAAACATTTAAGAAAACAAATTCCAACCAGGTAATGGCAGAGCAATTTCTATTGCCACTGTTGAATCTCTTCCTGAGGAGATTACCACGCATTTGAGTGATGCTGATGGAAGAGGGGGGGGCAGCTTTTCCATTTGACAAGAGACGGACCATCTTTTGTTGTCAAATTGGGAGGCTGCACCATCAGAATGCAATTTTGTATGGACCCAAAATATTTATTTAGTGGTTGACAATATTATTTCACTATCATTCCACTATTACTGCATACATATTATGGACATTTTCTGAAATAACAATGCTAGAATTCTACATGTAGCCCCTTTAATACAAAAATACTAAAGACTTTACATTATACTACATTCATCTGATTATCAAACTTTGTATTGTGTAGCTTGCCAATTTATTGTGTAGCATTTGTGCTTTTCAAAGAGGAGCCCATTTTTCTATTGTATCAAGTAAATCAGCTTCCTTGCGGTCGTTGGTACCCTGTAATAAGAGAATAGTAAAACAGTGATATTCAGTTTGGATTACAGACTAGGCTAACTCCCACCTGGTCACCTCAGCCTTGAGCCTGCCTGTCTCCTCAGTGAGTTGCTGGATGCGTTTGAGGTGAGCCTCTTTCTCAAAGTGGAGACGCTTGTACTCCTCCGGGTCCTTCTGCTGGCTCACCAGTTGCTATGTGGACATACAGAACAGATTATGTTTCAAATCCAAACTCAATAGATAGGTTTACAGACATTTGACAAGCTGTGGGTCGCAAGGAAGGCATCGTTCAAGCTTGGTGTCACTACTTTGAGAAAGTAGAGTTTTAGAGATATTTTTGGGAGGGGGGGGGTATTCTTTTTTCTGTCGCTAAGCAACCTGTGTTCTGGCCTTCCAGCGTTTGATGTCCTCTTCCAGAATCCTCTTCTCTGCCTGCAGCATGCCGCTCTTCTCACTCAGCTCAGCGTTGGACTCCTGCATGGGCATTACGTCTAACTCCAGCTTACGCACCTATATATAAAAATATGTCAATCAATACACAGAGAAAAAAAGTTAGGCCTCAGTCTAAAACAGGCCTAAAAACTAAACTGGGACCAAATTCACAGAAGGTTTCCTGAGATTTTTTTTTACATTGGTTATGATATCAAATCCAAAGTTTGGTGATTTAACCCCGAGAAAGTAAATCTGCTGTCTTACTTTAGCCTGTGTCTGCTGCAGCTCCTGCTCCATCCTCTCCTTCTCCTCTCTCAGCATCTTGTTGGTCTCCATCAGGACACTCATGGTCTCAGTCTTCTTCATCAGCTCATCGTGCTGAGCCAGGGTCTTAGCTGTCACCTGGGGTCAGGGGTTAAAGGTCATAAACAGCACTTAGGTGACATGATCATTTAACGCTGCCATTTCTCTCATCACCCACACCCTCTTCATTCATGAACAAGGCAACAGTAAACATGTCTGCCACTAATGACGCAGCGCCCCCATTGGGCGAATTAGTGAAAATTCAAATCTAATTTTAATGAACAATACACACAAATCTGAAAGTAAAAGAATGGAATTAAGAAATATATAACCATTAGGACGAGCAATGTCGGAGTGATAGAATAGAATACAGTATATACATAAGAAATTAGTAAAGGAGTACGCAAGCAGGAAGTTTGCCCCCGGTGATGCATTAGGTAGACCGCAACACTCTCTGGAAAGCCCAGCGGTTGTGGGCAGTGCAGTTGCCGTACCAGGTGGTGATGCAGCCCGACTGTATGCTCTCAATTGTGCATCTGTAAAAGTTTGTAAGGGTCTCAGGGGCCAAGCCACATTTCTTCAGTGTGGGTGGACAATTTCAAAATCGTCAATGATGTGTATGCCAAGGAACTTGAAGTTTTCCACGTTCTCCACTGTGGTCCAGTCAATGTGGAAAGGGGCGTGCTCCCTCTGCTTTTTCCTGAAGTCCACAATCATCTAATTTGTTTTGTTGATGTTGAGGGAGAGGTTATTTTCCTGGCACCACTCCGCCAGGGTCCTCACCTCCTCCCTGTAGGCTGTCTCGTCATTGTTGGTAATCAGGCCTACTACGGTTGTGTCATCTGCAAACTTGATGATTGATTTGGAGCCGTGCGTGGCCACACAGTAATGGGTGAACAGGGAGTACAGGAGGGGGCTGAGCATCAGTGAAGTGGAGGTGTTGTTTCCTACCTTCACCACCTGGGGGCGG
Organism: Oncorhynchus mykiss; assembly: GCF_013265735.2. Taxonomy (NCBI): domain Eukaryota; kingdom Metazoa; phylum Chordata; class Actinopteri; order Salmoniformes; family Salmonidae; genus Oncorhynchus; species Oncorhynchus mykiss. The sequence continues at coordinate 29,168,114 of NC_050570.1, forward strand.
CCCGTCAGGAAGTCCAGGACCCAGTTGCACAGGGTGGAGTTCAGGCCCAGGGCCCTGAGCTTGATGACGAGCTTGGAGGGTACTATGGTGTTGAAGGCTAAGAAGCTATAGCCAATGAACAGTATCCTTACATAGGTATTCCTCTTGTCCAAATGAGATAGGGCTGTGTGCAGTGCAATGGCGATTGCATTGTCTGTAGATCTATTGGGGCAAATTGAAGTGGCTCTAGGGTGTCAGGTAAGGTATAGGTGATATGATTCTTAACTAGCCTCTCAAAGCACTTCATGATGACTGAAGTGAGTGCTATGGGACGATAGTCATTTAGTTCAGTTACCTTTTCTTTCTTGGGTACAGGAACAATGGTGGACATCTTGAAGCATGTGGGGACAACAGACTAGGATAGGGAGAGATTGAATATGTCCATAAACACTCCAGCCAGCTGATCTGCGCAAGCTCTGAGGATGCGGCTAGGGATGCCGTCTGGGCCAGCAGCTTTGCGAGGGTTAACACGATTAAATGTCTTACTCACGTCGGCCACGGAGAGCCAGAGCCCACAGTCTTTGGGAGCAGGCCGCGTCAATGGCACTGTGTTATCCTCAATGTGGGCGAAGGTGTTTAGCTTGTCCGGGAGCAAGATGGTGTCTGCGACGTGGCTGGTTTTCCCTTTGTAATCCATAATAGTCTGTAGACCCTGCCACATACGTCTTGTGTCTGAGCCGTTTTGAACTGCGACTCCTCTTTGTCGCTGTTCTGACGTTTTGCCTGTTTGATTGCCTTGCGGAGGGAATAACTACACTGTTTGTATTCGACCATATTCCCAGTCACCTTGTCATGGTTAAATGCAGTGTTTCACGCTTTCAGTTTAGCGCGATGCTGCTATCTATCCACGGTTTCTGGTTTGGGTAGGTTATAAGCACAGCGTGAACAGCATCCCCTATACACTTCCTGATGAACTCACCGTGTCTGTGTATAGTCACCGTGCCCGTGTATACATCAATGTTATTCTCAGAGGCTACCTGGAACATATCCCAGTCCGCGTGATCAAAACAATCTTGCAGCATGGATTCCGATTTGTCAGACCAGCGTTGAATAGACCTTAGCACGGGTAAATCCTGTTTGAGTTTCTGCCAATAGGAAGGGAGGGAGTCCAAAATGGAGTTGTGATCTGATTTGCCGAAGGGAGGGCCCTGTAGGCATCCCGGAAAGAGAATAGCAGTGGTCGAGTGTTTTAGCAGCATGAGTACTACAGTCAATGTGTTGATAGAACTTCGATAGCGTTTTCATCAAATTTGATTTGTTAAAATCCCCAACTACAATAAATGCAGCCTCAGGATATGTGGTTTCCAGTTGGCATAAAGTCCAGTGTAGTTCCCTGAGGGCCGTCATGGTATCGGATTGAGGGGGAATATACACGGCTGTGACTGTAACAGAAGAGAATTCTCTTGGGAGGAAATACAGTCGGCATTTGATTGTGAGGTATTCTAGGGTCGGGTGAACAAAATACGTTATCACAACCACACCATGAGTGGTTAATCATGAAACATACACCACCACCTTTCTTCCCGGAGAGTTCTTTATTCATGTCTGTGTGATGCACTGAGAAACCAGCTGGCTGTATGTACGGGGACAGTATATCCAGAGAGAGCCATGATTTCCTGAAACAGATTATGTTACAGTCCCTGATGTCTCTCTGGAAGGAGATCCTGGCCCTGAGCTCGCCATTCGGAAGCGGGACTCCGGATTTGCGCAGCGGTCTAAGGCACTGCATCTCAGTGCAAGAGGAGTCACTATAAGTACCTGGCTCGAATCCAGGCTGTATCACATCCGGCCGTGATTAGGAGTCCCATAGGGCGGCGCTCAATTGGGCAGCATCGACCGGGTTTGGCCGTCATTGTAAATAAGAATTTGTTCTTAACTGACTTGCCTAGTTAAATAAAGGTTAAACAAATATATATAATAATTATACAATGATTGTCTTCACACCCTATCAAAATGTTCACCTTTTGTGAATGGGCGGAGGTTATAGGTTGGGTGAACTTATGTGAAACTGGTTTCTCATGAGGAGATGCATATATGTACACAATGTCATGACGGTTGCTCAAACGGGACAGGCGATAAGTTTGTTCAAAGTTTGGAATTACTATAGCGCTCCCCTTGGACTAATCAGTAATTTAGTAAATGCCAGACCTATGGCAAGACGCATCATTTACCCCAAGTCTAGTCAAAATCGGCCCAGTGGTGTTTGAGATACTAACGAACGGAGACAGATCCATACCGATTTCATCATGAAGACAACAAAATTTGTGTTTTTTTTCACCACTCTGATTTTGAAATGTCTTTTTAGTCTAGAAATAGGATTAATCTGGGTCCCGGAAATCCCCCCATAAACCATTGGCTGTCCATATTGTCCAGCTCACCTGCATCCTTTCCCGCTCAGCACTAAAGCTCTCCTGCAGTTCTCTCAGCTCTCTCTCCAGGTGCTCCACTCTCAGCCTGTGACGAAGACTTTCTCCCTGGGCCACCTCGAACCGTGACTCCGCTATCTCCTTCTCCCGACGCACAAACCTGCATCACGACAGGGAAGGGACAGAAGATATGATGAGAGAAAAGGTGTTGCAGAAGTGAAGTGATTGCATGAAATTGGCTTTAAATGGCAGACTTGCTCTTGCTTTGCAAAGAGACAGATTGAGGGAGGAGGTGAGAGACCATTACCTGAGTATCTCGAGGACCTGGTCCTGAGACTTTCCCTGCTCAGTGAGGGAGATGTTCAGAGGGCTCTCGTTGACCTGGCGCTGCAGGGTGGCGGCTATCTTGCTGCTCATGGTCTGAATCTGTTCATGGAGGAGGCTGTTTTGCCTCTGCAGCTCCTCAGAGCGAGACACCACCTTAGACATCTCCTCCTGACAACGAGAGAGAGATGTACATTATAGCCTCATGGTGTACACCAGCTACGTAAGCAGCACAACCCCTGCAAACTAGTGGGAGTTCACAATCACTAGCTAGCTTCCAACATCAACAGAGAAGTGTAAAAATCAATTTGACCATCATCATCTACACGTCAAACCATTTGCAACAAACACCATATCTATTATTCATAATATAAGCGTTTCCCTTGACTGCTATCTAATCAATCGACTGCTATTACCTACCTTGAGGATCCTCTCCTGTTCCTCCCAGGAGACTCTGGCCTCCAGCAGCTGAGCAGAGGTTCTCTGAGCCCTCTCCTCCAGCTGCTGTCTGAGCGTGGCTGCCTGCAGAGCCTGGGCCTTCGCTGCCTGGAGGGCCTCCACGTCTGCAGCGTGAAGCATCATCTCACGCTCGTACTTATCCTGCGCCTCCGACACCAGCGTGGCCTGGGAGGGGGGAAGAAGAGGAGAGACCAGCATTACAGACTAGCTTTATCTGACGACCTAGCTGTAATACAGTACTTAATGAATGGTTGGTAATGTATGCTACATTATCATAGTTGACATCTACTTGGGTTAGCGACAATCAAGCTAGATAATGCTCTATAGCAGGAAAGTGGGAAACAAGGTGGCAAATAGCTTGGTCAGATATGCCTTGTGAAAAGTTGGCATATCACTACAACTCGATAAGGGCCAATTAGCCACAGCCTCCATCTCACCTGCTCTTGGCTATCCAGTATGGCCTGCTGTTCCTGGGCTGCTGCCACCACCGCTCTCTGTAGCGCCTCCTGGTGGTCCGCCTGCACACTGCTCAGACTCCTCCTCAGCTCAGCCACCTGACACACACAGGGTTAAGGAAAACAGGAATCTGTTCATATCTTCAACATGGAACAATGAGGACGTCGGCATTGTGTGAACCCAGCACCTATGGTGCGTACTGGATGTGGTTAAATACTACTGAATGTATCAGCTATACCATTCGAGCTATACAGTGAGGAGATTTTTAATAAGGGCATAGATGTCTGCTTCATACCTGCTGCTCTACGGAGGCCAGGGCTTTCCTCTTCTCCTCCTGTAGGCCCTGCTTCTCCTTCTCTGCCTCCAGGAGCTTTCTCTCCAGATGACGGTGCTGCTCCTGAGCCTCCTTTACACGCTCCTCCATGGAGGACCGAGCCTGCTCCATCACCTAGAGAGAGGAACAAGGAGAGGAAGTGAGTGAGAGATTTGGGGCTAAAAATGCTTATGGAACTGCACTACTAAGGGGTTAGGGGATAGGGTGGCATGCTACTAAGGGGTGGTACACTACTAAGGGGTTAGGGGTCAGGGTGGAGTCCTGACCTGCTTCTCCTTATCCATGGACTCCTCTAGGCTCTGGGCCATGGCTCTGTACTGCTCTTTGCTGGAGGTGGCTGTCCTCAACTGCTCTGCCAGCTCCTCTGCCTGCGTCTCGGCCTGCCTCAGGCGGCCACGCAGATCCTCAGAGTCCCCTTTTGAACCATGGAGTCCTGGGGAGGTTAGAGGAAAGGGGGGGTGAAGAAGGGCGAGGAGCAGAGAGGTAAGGAGAGAGAGAGGGAGAGAGGTGTAAGTGCCACAGACTGAAGTCACAGCTGTCATGGACAGCATAGAAAAAGAACGCTGTGGCGAACCCTAATGATACTACCATAACACTGCTAATGGTGCAGGCACCAGAAGCATACACCCTCCAGGCCTGTTTGAGGGTTTTATTTGGCTTGTTTTACTACATTTCCTATAAAATACTATAGGACGACCTAATGAAAGCATGGCTATAGACACCGACCTGACCTATGTCTACACAAGGAAAAGCAGAACAACATCCCACAACTTTAAGGAAACAATTAAGAGAATGTTAGACTGGCCTAAATCAATTAATTGTAGACCAGCTTGGCGGTCTGAAAAATATGAATCAGAGACTATTTGAAAATAGCAATTGTGTACGTGCCTGTCTTGAGGAAAACTCCAACTGAGTACTATCCGCATTCAAGCCATTCCAACATTCTCGGATGGGGCCACAGTGTCTCCTGACCCCTCCTGTCTCAGCCTCCAGTAGTTTATGTGTCGGGGGGCTAGGGTCAGTTTGTTATATCTGGAGTACTTATCCTGTCCTATTAGGTGTGTGTGTGTTCTCCCTCCCTCCCTCCCTCCCTCCCTCCCTCCCTCCCTCCCTCCCTCGGACCATGCCTGACATGATGACTCCTTGCTGTCCCCAGTCCACCTGGCCGTGCTGCTGCTCCAGTTTCAACTGTTCTGCCTTATTATTATTGGACCATGCTGGTCATTTATGAACATTTGAACATCTTGGCCATGTTCTGTTATAATCTCCACCCGGCACAGCCAGAAGAGGACTGGCCACCCCACATAGCCTGGTTCCTCTCTAGGTTTCTTCCTAGGTTTTGGCCTTTCTAGGGAGTTTTTCCTAGCCACCGTGCTTCTACACCTGCATTGCTTGCTGTTTGGTGTTTTAGGCTGGGTTTCTGTACAGCACTTTCAGATATCAGCTGATGTACAAAGGGCTATATAAATACATTTGATTTGATTTTGATTCTCAGGATATAAAAACTTTTATGAGTGGTTCCTGAACATTCTGAGGTCTTAGAAGGCACTGAGGTTGATTCTGTAACATTGTGTGTACTCTTACCTTTGAGGCCCATGGGAATGGACGGGGAGCTTTGGGAGCCCAGGGACGGACGGCCGCCTTCTTCACTGCCCTGCTGCAGCCTGAGAGAGCTAATCTCCAGCTGGGCAGCACTCAGCTGATCCCTGGTCTTCTGGAGCAGGCCTGTCTGGGTCTCCAGCTGCCTTTTGGCATCCATCAGCTGCAACTGGAAATTAAAAAAAGAGCGGAAGGGGTTCATTTAATCTATGGTGCGTATCAGTGGGGGCTGGTGGGAGGCGCTATAGGAGGACGGGCTCATTGCTCTGCCGGAATGGAATAAACGCAACGGAATCAAATGTGGTTTCCATGTGTTTGATACCGTTCCATTTATTCCATTCCAGCCATTACAAATGCAACTGTCCTCCTATAGCTCCTCCCACCAGCCTCCACTGGTATGCATGTACAAATGCTTTGAGTGCTGCCTTTTTGAAGCAAGTCTCTGGGGAAAAAATGAAGTGTGATATTAGAGAAAGCGGAAAGATAGAAGAGAACAATCGATAGAATCCAGGTAGAGGGGGTTGTGGTTGGCACTGAGAAAAGGTATCAGGGACTTACATCTTGGTTTCTGCCCAGCAGGTGGCGTTGCTCAACATCGTGCCCCAGTCTCTTCTGCAGCTGGCCGATCTCTCTTTCCTGCTTCTCTATCTGGGCGCTCAGGCGCTGCCTGGTGTCCGTCTCTGAGCGCTCCAATGTGGCCTGGATGAGCACACAGGGAGTGGAACGTTAAAACAGACGAATGCAGAGAGAGAGAGATAACAGTGCCTCAACCATTTTATGAGTGGTTAGTTTGAGTTGTTTCCATTGTCTTGACATTGGTGTTTGTGTATAGGCAAGCACATGGAGTGTGTGTAAACCTGTATGGTCTTGAGATTGGTGAGCAGCATGTTCTGTCCTCGTTGTTGGGTCTGCATGGTCTCTTTCTCCTGGGTCAGTCTGGACTCCACTAGCTTCAGCATATCCATCTCCTTCCTGAGGCTCTCAGCACGACCCTGGGGGAGAACAGTGTCAGCACAGCTCATTGTGGCTTAGAAACTAGATGTAATGCAGGTATAGAAAGGCGGAGCAAAACACTAACACACATTACGAAAGAGAGAGAGACTAAGTATTGTCTGTCTAACACAATGAACAAAAGGCTTGGGACACACAAACATGAGGTACACACACAAACACACACCTCTGCCATGTTGAGTTTCTCCTGTGCAACTCTCAGGTCCTCTGTCAAGGTGTTAACAGTTTGCTCATTCTTCTGGGCTACAGCAGCCATCTTCTGTCCCTTCTCCTTCAAAGAGGCAATATCCTTCCTGTAGCCCTCCACATTATCCTGCAGCATCTCATACCTGGGGGGGGGGGGGAAATAAGTCGCCAAGGAGGTTCCGTTAGTTATCAAGCAAACTTTGCTAAAATATTGTGAAGTAACGTCATACTCCTGAGTTCAAAGAAAAAGACAAGCTACCTCATCATGTGATATTGTGTAGTGTCCTGAGAATGATGTGCAGTGCTCTTACCTCTTGGAGGTAAACTCCAGTTGGGTGGATATCTTGGCATTCTGTGATCTCTGGTCAGACACCTGCTCCTGTAGCTTCTCAGTCTGTTCCGCCAGGGCCTTGTCACTCTCAGACCTCTCCCTCTTATAGGAGGAGAACACCTCCTGCAACTACACACACAGCAAACAAGATGTTCCTTCAGATAAGAGTACAGCAACAATTTTTTAATCAACCCGATTGAAGGATATTGTTTGTGATCTATCATAAAATGGTGGTTTGATGCGACAGAAGGACAGATAATGTTGCATATACACCGAGTGTACAAAACATTTGGAGCACCTTCCTACTATTCAGTTGCGCACCCCATACGGAAAACTGTTGAGGGAGAAATACTCTGTCATTGCGTTTGAATGGGGTATGGTAGTAGGTGCCAGGTGCACCGGTTTGTGTCAAGAAATGCAAAGCAGCTGGGTTTTTCACCCTTGACAGTTTACCGTGTGTATCAAGAATGGTCCACCACCCAAAGGACATCCAGCCAACTTGACACAACTGTGGGAAGCATTGGAGTCAACATGGGCCAACATCCCTGTGGAACGCTTTTGACACTTTGTAGAGTCCATGCCCTGACAAGTTGAGGATGTTCTGAGGGCAAAAGGGTGAGAATTATGTGGGCTCACCTGTCGGAGGGCTGCCTTGGCCTCCACCGCCTCAGTTGACTCTGTCGCCATTGTAACGATTCCAGTGGGCGCGGCTGTGGTGGGGGTGGCAGCTGGAGAGCGGTGGGGGGTGGAGGTCAGGGAGAATTCCTCGGGTGCTGCACCTGAGACAAGAGGTCAAAGGGTCAGTGTGTAGGTAATATACAAATCTAAAAGTTCTCCACCAGGGCTGGGCCAAAACTGACTAACAATAAAGAACCAAAAGGCTACACAGGGTATATGTTGCTCCCGTGCTTTATTCCTGCACCCACATTTACAAAGGTTTGGCTACACTAGCCTCATCAGGCCCTGAAGAAGGAAATGTATGTGAACCCCACCTTGCTGAGGGAAGCTGACTCCAGTGGCCTGAGCCAGCAGCACACGGTACATGTCTCTCTGCCTGACAATGGACTCTGCCAGCTGCATCTGGTGGCTCCGCTGCTCCCTCAGAGCCTCCAGCTCTGCCTGGGCCTTCTCCAGACTCCGCTCCAGCTCACTGCGCCTGGAGGGAGAATACAATGACCTTTACCTATCCACAGATAACAGAAACATTTTGCTGACAGGGAAACCAAAAGGAAAGGTGGAGCAGGAGCTACCACCATATTGCTTATACTATTCCAAATCAGACCTACAAAAGCATCTAGTGGGTCGGGGCTAAGGGTTGTTTCTGGATGGAGACACGGACAATCAGACACTTATTTTAGGGGGGAGGGGGTTGGGATGAAAGCAAAACACAAATGATCAGCAAAGAACATGGACAATTAAGTATATCACACTTGGTGCCTGTGGTCTCAGTCTCCTCTCTCTCCTGTGCGTCGCTGAGCTCTCGGAGGGCCACCAGGAGGCGCTGGTTCTGCTGCTGGAGCTCCTCCACGCCACGGAACGTCACCAGGTGCTGTGTGATGACCTCCGACGTGCTGCTGATGTCAGCAGAGCTCACCTCCTCATCGAATGCTACGTGGTTGCCACGTGCCTCCTCCAGCTCAATGAGTAGGACACGGATCTGGTGGGTAATGGTATGGGGTGAAAAAGCTATTGATTATGTCCGAATTAAAAACAGTCATACCTACAACAGTCACTTTTTTTATAATCAACATTTGTATAGATTTTTTTCACACATAATTCTATGACAACACTGAGGTTTTAGAGGTGATGTTAAGAAAAGCAGTGAGGCTTCACTAAAAGAGATAATACAGGATGTCCCACCTGCTGTGCCATGTCTGCCAGTTGCACCTCAGACCTACGGTTGTCTCTCTCCAGGACAGAAGAGTGCTTGTTGGCCTCGTCAGTCACCTTCTGCAGACGTTGCACCTCCTGAAACACATAGTAACCAGTCATAGTGTGTCAGAACGTATTTAGTGGACTTTCATTAGTGCACGGCATCAACAGTGCAGTTCACCAATACCAACTCAAATACATAGCAGTGCAGTGCAGTTCACCAATACCAACTCAAATACATAGCAGTGCAGTGCAGTTCACCAATACCAACTCAAATACATAGCAGTGCAGTGCAGTTCACCAATTACAATTCAAACACATTATTTTCACTTACGCTGGACAATCTGCATGATCTGGTTTAGTGCAGTTTTAGTGCAGTTCAAAACCTTGCATTAATCAGGAGTTGACTGTACATTGGTTTCTAACTATCCTCACATATCCTCCGTTTGACTTACAGCAGGTTTTTTGGTACTGTATAACAAATTTACAAACTATAAATAAAATTAAAAAACACCTTAACTGCCTGTTCCAGCTTGGCCGACAGGCTGGCCACAGACTTCTGCATGCGCTCATGTTCGTCCCGCTGGCGTTTGAGGACGGGACCCTTGGCCTCCACCTCCTGCACTATGTCATCCAGGTACTTATTCACCCGTTTGTTCTCCACACGCTGCAGCTCCAGCGCCTCCTGGGTCTCCACATACGCCGTATACAACTGGAGAGAAGAAAGAAGAAGCTCAAACTCATACTGTATACTATGATACAATATATGATACTGTATACTATGACACAATACATGGTACTGTATACTATGATACAATACATGGTACTGTATACTATGATACAATACATGGTACTGTATACTATGATACAATACATGGTACTGTATACTATGATACAATATATGATACTGTATACTATGATACAATACATGGTACTGTATACTATGACACAATATATGGTACTGTATACTATGATACAATACATGGTACTGTATACTATGACACAATACATGATACTGTATACTATGATACAATACATGGTACTGTATACTATGACACAATATATGATACTGTATACTATGACACAATACATGGTACTGTATACTATGACACAATATATGGTACTGTATACTATGATACAATATATGGTACTGTATACTATGATACAATACATGGTACTGTATACTATGATACAATACATGGTACTGTATACTATGATACAATACATGGTACTGTATACTATGAGCGTCATGTTTCTTAATATAACCATTTGCTGAGCAAAGTCAAGAATCTCTGCAGATGAATTCTGTAAATACAGAATACATACAGTACCAGTCAAAAGTTTGGACACCTACTGATTCAAGGGTTTATCTGACATTTTTTAAACTATTGTTGAATAATAGTGAAGACATCAAAACTAAGAAATAATCCTTCTTGATGCAGACCTTTGGAACATCTTTTAAAAAAGGGTAATAAATCCATGTAATATAGACTAGACCATCACAGTTAATCCATTATTTATTTTAGGCAGGTCTAAAGAAACATGATATGTAGAAAATGTCGTCTATTTCAGAAGAACATAATAGCATACTCTGAGTTGTCCTTATGTTAGGCCCTGATCTGGCTATGCCATATGGCTGTGGGCTATACTAGTTCATTTAGCAGACAAGATTTGCTTAGAATTCCGTGGCATTATTTTATAATATGAAGACTACAATTGAACATAGCTGAATAAAATAGAAAGGATATTTTCTCCAAAGGATTTCCAAAGGAGTCCCGCTATTCTGTGTTGAGCAGTTAACAAAGAAACAGGTCCTCCTATATGCTTAATTTTGAGTTATTTATGCATTCCCACGTTTGGACATAATGCCCCCTAAAATAGTCCATGCCTTGTGGCAGTTGTGCCCTTGAGCTGAATAAAATCATTATAATTCCTTCCTCCCGGCTGCCAATCGCTTTGCTCCGAAGCACCTCTCACTCACATGGCTCCCTCAGATACCTCAATTCTTATTAGCTAATTCCCGTCACGTAATCGGGCCCTTCTCACAGGCATCTCATCTTCGAAGTAGGCTTCAAGTGAAGACAGACACATCGGGAACGCAACTGCACGGATTTACATTTCGTCAGCCAAAAAGACGAGTAGGCCTAACGAACAGCAAAAGCACTGGTCTGTCCATTTACTATCCCCATAGTACAAAAGTTGACCTATTCTATTGGTCAATTTGTCCTACTGTGCAATAAATAAATATTCCAAACATACTCTGAGAAGGTTGTGGGATGTGATAGATCCCAAATGAATACAACAACTAGCATCAAAAAAACACATTTTAAAAGCAATGAGGCTGATGCAACAAATCAGAACATTTACCACAAAATATTGATAAACTACTGGGATATTTATTCACATTATAAGCCCAGCAATGTGCACACTGCATTAGGCTGGCTATAAGCAGGAATGTTCCAAATTGCAATTAGCGGGAAAATACTGTTCTCAAAAGTGACCGCAAATGCGATTATGCATGTAATGCTTTATTATAAACGGTGAATTTATGGTGAAAATTATCTTCCCCAAACTTGAAACTCATGCGCTGCCAACACCGGTTGTAAAGCAGATAAATGTGCTTATTTTTAGTTAATTATTTTTAGTTAGTTATTTGGCCACTTTAGTTGTGATACAAACCTTATCAAAACATATAAGTCTATGAGCTAGCTACATGAGATGTCCGACTATTATGTGAAAAAAATCAGTGCTGTTTCTTGCCTTACTGCACACGCTGGGCATCATTCACATGTGATAATACATCATTCACATGGTATAATGTTGTCACCCATCAGACTATTCTTACTTTAATCTTGTCTTTACATATACTAAATAATATGTGTGAAATTAGTTTGGATTTAGACTGGACCATTATCATGCAGAGGGACAATGGAGTGCTGAGTACCAGGCAGTTATCAAATTTGGTAGGCTACTAATGACCATCAGCAGCATCAAAGCACAGTTTTGGAGAAGCCTAGTTGCCGTGACTAAACGGTCACGTGGAATTTGACTGCGGTCATGACTGCCGGTGTGGCAGTAATACGGTCACTGTAACAGCCCTAATACTGCCCAATCCTACCCATCACTAATGGTGAGAGATGTGAAAGGGAGCGGAGTTACAGCCTCGCCCTATCCAAAAGTAGCAGTAGGCTGAAGTTACAACCCGCCTTTTTCTTGACAGATAGCTGAACTAGCCAATTGAGTTGTTTCGAATTTCGTCCTGGCAGCTGAGTTGTTTAGAGATGCGTCCTGAAAGCAAAAATGTTTAAAAAAAAAATCCTGATCAAGGAAAATGACAAAATAATAAATAAACTATTTTCATAAGCATCTGTGATTATAAATCATGACGTTACGTTGGAACTACTTGCATTGAATAAATGCTATTTTATAGTCTCAAACAGCAATGCCTATATGAGGTCCTTCCATACAGGCGTGCCATTCTGGAGTGATGCTTCTATGCAAGCTGGAGTGAGGCTTCTACTGATAACATGATCAGTAGGCTAATATACAGTGAGCTCCAAAAGTAATGGGACAGTGACACACTGTTGTTTTGGCCCTGTACCCCAGCACTTTGGATTTACAACAATATGACGATGAGGTTGAAGTGCAGCCTGCCAGATTTAATTTGAGGGGATTTTCATCCATATCATGTGAACCATTTACAAATTACAGCACATTTTGTACATAGTCCCCACGTTTTTGGGGACCAACAGTATTGGGACAAATTCACGTGTATGTGTATTAAAGTAGTGAAAAGTTTAGTATTTGGTCCCATCTTCATAGCACACAATAACTATATCAAGCTTGTGATTCTACCAATTTGTGGGATGCATTTGCTTTTTGTTTTGGTTGCTTTCCAGCTCATGTGAATGAGTGAGAAAGTTAGACGCACAAATACCATACCCCCAAGACATACTAACCTTTCCGATTATTTTGCGACCAATATAAATGAATGGTAAATAATGTAACGTGTCACCTTTATTGCAAATAATAAAATCGAATTTCTAAACACTTCTACAGTAATGTGGATGCTACTGTTTACAGATAATCCTGAATGAATTGTGAATGGTCAGCGAGAAAGTTTGACGCACAAATATCACCACCCCAAGACATGCATTTTTGGGGGAGTATATTTGTGCATCATTATTCAGGATTCATTCAGGATTATCCGTAATCATGGTAGCGTCCATATTAATGCAGAAGTGTTTCGAAACATTCTATACTTGATTACAATAAAAGTGACTCCAAAATGACAATACATTATTTACCATTAATTTCTATTAGGCACAAAATGATTTGAAACAACCAAAACAAACAGCAAATGCATTCAACAAATATGTATAGTCACAAACTTGATGTAGTCATTGCATGCTAAGAACATGGGACCAAATACGTAACTTTTTACTACTTTAATACACATATTTGGCCCAATACTTTTGGTACCCCTAAAATGGGGGAACTATATACAAAAATATTGAATATCGGCTTAAAATACTGGCCATCGGCCTCCTTGACACCCCAAAAAACGGTATTGGCCCTAAAACAAATCCACGTCGGCCGTTCTCTAGTGGTTACCTCAGTCAGCTTCATGCCAGGTTTGACAATCTTGGCCACGGCGGCTGCAGTTGGGGACATGGTGGTAACCGTTTCCTCTGACAGCACTGAGGCTGCACCTGCAGGGCATTGAAATAGACAACCATGCAAACAGGTTCCTCCTCCATTTTGTAAGAATATGTCGAAGATAAATACACAACGCAGAGAAAGTAAATAGAAATAACGATCAATGGTAAGTGTTTTTTCTGTAATAAGGAATGATTTATCAATGGGTCAGAGAAAATGGCAGGAATTTGTCTATACAGTTAGCCTGAAATAGAATACTTGTTATTTGGCCATGTTGTACTGCAAGGACTTCTAGTTGGTCAACCACAGGCTAGGGCTGGGTTATAAAACTAGATCCTGTCCCTTTCTTCTGGGGAGAGAATCACTGGAGAGCATCACTGAGGACAGGGGAGAATGACCATCTACTACTTCCAAGCATGATTTGTGCATTTTGAATAGACCTATTTTCCTCCCCCTGATTTGCTTTGGGGTCTGTGTTATTAAAGAATAACATCAACTGCTAACAATTTCACACTAAAGTCTCCAGAGCATGATCAAAGAAACCCCATCATCCTAAAACAAGAATGATTTGTATTCGGATGATGGGGTTTCTTTGATCATTCTTTGATCAATAGAAATCAGACTGTGGCCAGTTTGTCAAATCTGCTGGTAATGATGCTAACTCGGAGAGACAGCATCCCTATTAAAGTCATTTGAAGGTCCAGTCAACTTTTCAGTAAAAAAACCGCTGATTTTTTCTTAAGTCTGACCTCTGAGCTTGGTGTCGGACAGAAGTTCGTTGGCGTTGTCCAGTTCTTTCTCCAGACTGGAGATACTGTCCTTCAGCTCAGCAGCCTCCTTGATCCGACAGGCATCCATCTCCTGCAGTTTCACCTCCAGGGCCTTGTTCGCTGTAGAGAGGAAAGGAGAGGAGAATTCAGACTAATGACAAATAAAGTTAGCCTACCAATGACAAGAAAACATAGTGCCTGTGTTAGACAGTTTTGCATTGAGACAATAGTTGTGTGTGACTGTCTTTCTGGTCTCTCTCTCCCTCCCTCACCTTCTACAGCATCCTTCAGCAGCTTGTGCAGCTCCTCTACAGCCCCACTCAACTCCTCACTCTTGGACTCAGAGTCTGCAGCAGCTCCCTGGGAAGACAAGGTAAAGGGTTGTTGGCCAGTGTTTGGACAGGAACAATTAATGCACTTATTAGCTAAATTATTCACTTCATCCACCATGAAAATGTAACATGCACCTGTTAACTAAAATGGTCACCAAAAGCTTACCCACAAAAAAAGCTATTTTTTTGTAACTAAAGTAAAAAATTATTAAAAAATAAAGAAAATACTGTAGAATGGCACTGGAGGGAATAGCAGCCATTTTATGGGCACTTGACCAATTATGCCATTTAGTGTTTTTTGCGCTGATCTTAAATTTTTTTCGACATAATGTTTCTGCCACTGTTTCCTATGACCAAAAATAGCTTTTGGACATCAGAACAGCGATCGCAAACCTCTATTTGGATGAGGATTTTTACTTTAATGAGTCTGATGCGAAGGTCATGCTTTCTCATACCGGACAAGGCCCAAATCCCAGACACTCGAAAAAGGAAGAGGCGGTGTTACAGAGACCAGCGTGCGGGATATCTGATGAGACTATGTCGGCGAGTGGATAAACCGCCTCTGCCCTCCATTCGATTGGCAAACCTGCAATTACTGGAGAATAAACTGGACGAGCTCCGTTCGAGACTATCCTATCAAAGTGATCTGAAGAACTGCAATATCCTTTGTTTTCCGATTCTTGGATGAACAAGGACATGGAAAATATAATTCTAGCTGTTTTTTCTATGAGAACAGCAGTTGTGTGTCTCTCTGTTTGCAACAGCTGGTGCGCGATCTCTAATATTAAAAGGAAGTCTCAAGGTTGGAATGCCTCATGATAAGCTGTAGACCATATTATTTACCAAGAAAGTTTTAGTCTATACTGAACAAAAATATAAACGCAACATGTAGTGTTGGTCCCATGTTTCATGAGCTGAAATAAAAGATCTCAAACATTTGCCACATGCACAAAGCTTATTTCTCAAACATTTTGTGCACATTCCCATTAGTGAGCATTTCTCCTTTGACAAGATAATCCATCCACCTGACAGATGTGGCATATCAAGAAGCTGATTAAACAGCATGATCATTACACAGGTGCACCTTGTGCTGGGGACAATAAAATGCCACTAAAATGTGCAGTTTTATCACACAACAATGCCACTGATGTCTCAAGCAATTGGCATGCTGACTGCAGGAATGTCCACCAGAGCAGAAATCGTCTCAGGGAAGCTCATCTGCGTGCTCGTCGTCCTCACCAGGGTCTTGTCCTGACCGCAGTTCGGCATCCTAACTGATTTCAGTGGGCATTTCAGTGGGCAAATGCTCACCTTCGATGGCCACTAGCACACTGGAGAAGTGTGCTCTTCATGATAAATCCCGTTTTCAAATAGCAGACAGTGTGTATGACGGTTTGCTGATGTCAATATTGTGAACAGAGTGCCCCAATGGTGTCAGTGGGGTTATGGTTATGGGCAGGAATAAGCTACTGACACAATTGTATTTTATCAATGGTAATTTGTACATACAGAGATATTGTGATGAGATCCTGAAGCCCATTGTCGTGCCATTCAGCCGCCGCCATCACCTTATGCGTTTCAGCATGATAATGCAAGGATCTGTACACAATTCCTGCAAGCTGAAAATGTCCCAGTTCTTCCATAGCCTGCATATTCACCAGATATGTCACCCACTGAGCATGTTTGGGATCGACGTGGAGGACAGCATGTTCCAGTTCCCGCCAATACCACTGGATGCATCCCCTCTTTAAGAAACCAACACTCGACTCAACTGACATTAAAAACTATAGACCTTTTTCACTTCTTCATTTTTTTGTAAAACAATTGAGAATGCTGTCTCTGATTAACTTTCTCATTATCTCTCTCAGAACAATCTTCTCGACACTAACCAAGACGGGTCACTCAACGAGACTGCTCTACTCTGTGACATGGAGGCTCTCCACACTGCCAAAGTTGACTCTCTCTCCCCTGTTCTCATCCTTCTAGATCTCTCCGCTGCCTTCGACACTGAACGTATCAGATCCTCCTAGGGCTGGGCGTCTCAGGATATGCACACTCTTGTACTGCATCCTACATGGCAGGCCGCTCCTACCAGGTGACATGGAGAGGATCTGTGTCTGCACTACGTACTCTCACTAATTTTGCCCCCCAGGGCTCGATTCTAGGCCCTTTCATTTTCTCTCTATACACCAAGTCACTCGCCTCCATCATATCCTCACGTGGTCTCTCCTATCATTTCTATACAGATGTCAACTACCCCCCCCCCCCCCCCCCCCCCACCTCAACTTGCATGTCGACCCACCACCTCAAGCTCAACAAAACAAAACTGCTCATCCTCACGGGAAGGCCTGCCTGCTCAAAGGCCTCCATCACAGTTGACAACTACACAGTGTCAACCTCCCAGAGTGCAAAGAAACTTGGTGTGACCCTGGACAAAACCCTGTTTTTTTGTTTTTTTTAAAACATGAAATCAGTGACCCGCTCCTGCAGGTTCATGCTCTACAACATCCATAGAGTATGACCCTACCTCACACAGGAATTAGTGCAGGTCCTAATCCAGGCACTTGTCCTCCCCAGCCTGGACTTCTGCAACTTGCTGTTGGCTGGGCTTCCCACTTGACCAATCAAACCCCTGCAACTTCTCCAAAAATGTCACCCCGCTCCTCTGCACACTCCACTGGCTTCCACTCACTGGCTGCACACTCCAATGGCTTCCAGCTCGCATCCACTAAAAGACCATGGTGGTTACCTACGGGAATAGCAAGAGGACTGCCCCTCCCTACCTCCTGGGTATGCGCAAACCCTACATCCCGACCCGATCACTCCGTTCTACCTAGGGGAGGGCAGCTCCCGCTCAGCCCAGTCCAAGCTCTTGTCTGTCCTGGCGGTGGAACCAGCTTCCCCTTGAAGCTAGAACAGCAGAGTCCCTACCCATCTTCCGAAAACATCTGAAACCCTACCTCTTCATACAGTATCTTAAATAATCCTCTTCCTTACCTCAACCAGCACTTGACCCCCACACACCTTCTAGCTCTGACTCTACGGATAGCCAAGTTGAGGAAAAATGTACCTTTATGCCTGTGCTGTGTTGTCCCACCTAGCTATCTTAAGATGAATGCACTAAGTCGCTCTGGATAAGAGAGTCCGCTAAATGGCTAAAATGTAAATATCCAGCAAATTCACACAGCCATTGAAGAGGAGTGGGACAACATTCCACAAGCCACAATAAACAGCCTGATCAACTCTATGCGAAGGAGAGGTGTCGCGCTGCATGAAGCAAAATGGTGGTTACAACAAATACTAACTGGTTCCGATCCACGTCCCTACCCTTTAAGGTATTTGTATTCGCAGTAGTGATGCACAGACATGTTTGGCCGATACCGATATTTTCCTTGACAAAAAACCCGTCATCGATAACTGATATTAAAAATGTTAGCGGCCTTTTAAGGATTCCAGTACAGTTAAATAGTTAACATACGCACGGACGCAGCGTTCTAAGGCACTGCATCTCAGTGCAAGACGCGTCACTACAGTCCCTAGTTCGAATCCAGGCTGTATCAAATAAGAACTTATTTTAGATGATGACACCTAGCTATATAGTTAGCTAGCTAAAGATAGCAAAATGACAATCTGTTTCAGTAGCTATGCTTTTGGGAAAGAACATTGTTTCCATCCATGAGCTAGCTAGCTTTTTTTTTTGACCAGCACAGTAGGTGCTTGAGACAACTTTACCAGCATCATAGCATACGTATCGATGAATCGTTGTGACATATGAAATACGAGTGATAGTGTATTCAATGTGTAATAACTACACTAACAATTTATGAACGCTTTAAATTATGCGACGTGTATATTCAGGTCCTGATTGGTCGACAAGCTTATGACACTATTTAACGTGTATCTTTTTTGACACGCAAAGGCTCAAACGGCATTCCATAGAAATCCTGGTTGAGAATGAAACGACTGAACAACGAAACACCACAGCAAGTGAAATAAATAGGTTTTGATTATGTTTTACTGCTAATGGGGACATACGTAAATACCAACAAAACAACGTTTTGGTCAGTGTAGTGTGTGTGTGTAATCTTTATTTAACTAGGCAAGTCAGTTAAGAACAAATTCTTATTTACAATGACGGCCTACCCCGGACGATGCTGGGCCAATTGTGCGCCGCCCTATGGGACTCCCAATTACGTCCGGATGTGATACAGCCTGGATTCGAACCAGGGACTGTAGTGATGCCTCTTGCACTGAGATGCAGTGTCTTAGACCGCTCCATCCATGTGTGTGTGTTAACTATTTAACTGTACTAGAATGCTCAAAGGGCTGCTAAAATTTTAAATATCGGTATCGAGTTTTTTGTCAAGGAAAATATCGGAGCTCATAATCGAACAAAAAATGTCATATCGGTGCATCACTACTTTTACCCCTACCGTACTCCTTGTATATAGCCTCGTTATTTTATTGTGTTACCGTTTCCTTTTTTTGTGTGCTAATTTCCCTCACTTTTTAACTCTGCATTGTTGAGAAAGGGCTTATTTATAAGTCAGCATTTCACGGTAAAATATACACCCGTTATATTTGGTGCATGTGACAAAGACATTTGATTTGAAAAGCAAAAAAAAAATTACCGATCAAATTAGCAACATCTGTAATCATGACTGATTTTGAGAGCTATAGAGTACTCATTGGAATTGAAAGCAAATCCTAGACTTGTTCTACATACCTTGTACAAGTTGGAGAGCTTTATGTTGGCATTCAGCTCATTCCTAAACTTCTCCTCCATGCTAGCGTGCTGCTCCTTAGCCTCTTTCAGTTTGCTGATCATGTCTTCAGTCTGCTTCTGAAGGCTTTCACTTGAAGTCTTTAAACTTGTCACTTGGTCCTGGACTCTGTTCAACTACAAAAACAACCGAAAACATAATGTTGACACAGTAGATGGGGATAAACCAGTCAGGTAATAGTTTAGAGACATTGTCATATCAAAAACATACTCAATAGATGAATATGAAACCAGCATGTACAGTTGTCCCAACATAACTATTTATGATAGAAAAATAATGCTTTTTTACTGTTATGTCTTGGTTTACCCCATTCAGACGCTAACTACGTCAGAGATCATCAACGAGGGGTTATGCTTTCTCTAGAAAATAATGAACGACGTGGAAGGTGGAATGGAACTGACATTCCACGGAGTTGCATTATTTTCCAGAGAACGCAGAGCCACGAATGGATTATCCCTTTTATACCATGGCTATAATTTAACACATTTGCAGGTAGAAATGTGTTCAACATCCACTGAAGTAGCTACTAGCAAGTTTACTAGATAGATACAGTAGTTGCCATGGTATCCAAACGTAATTGCTAGTTTAGTTAACTAAACTATCAAGTCCTAGCTTGCTATTATGAAAATCGAATTCAACAATGTCAATAATGTTTTCAATTCGACTTTTGCTTTCAGAAACAGCTCAATAGAAAATATCAGAATGAACTATAGCCATTGAATTCTACCGTGCTGATACACCATGCGTAATAGGGAAATAATGGATGCTATAGAATGCCCTTCAAGCCAATCATAAATGAGTATTCAACAATGCCATGGAGTTTTGTTAAGAGCCCGGATGCTTGCTCTAAACATTGACAAGCATCGCTTGCAGTACTGCTTTGGAAACATAAGGATTGTTCATATCAGCGATACATTTTTCCCAAAAATTAAAAAGGTTAAATAACTTCATATCTTTATAACGGTAGGGTTCCCACATGGCCATATTTCCATGTTACAGAGCTTGTTTACAGAAAACAGAAGGAAAACAGAGTTGGGCCGCCAGTGCTAATTAGGTGTCTGCGTCTCCGAACACCTGTGTATAAACGGAAGACTGACGCCACAAACGTGTTGTCAATGAGAAATACTGTCGGCTGCAACCGTGGTAAAAACGGTTATGTATGTGTAAATTTGCATTTGTGAAATTATTTTTATGTAATATGAAAATAGTCTTATGTTTCTAGAACTGTATCGCAATTGAGAATCAATTCACTTTTAGATGGAGTATTTGGCTGTTTTGGCTTCCACAGCCAATTCACCTGTAACAGAACATGTAAGGTCCTTGGACTATAAGGAGTAACGTTAGGCTCCTTTAGTCCATTATTGGGCTTGTCTTGGTCATACCTCATCCTCTTTGTTCTCAAGGCTGCACTTGAGCTCCAGGATCTCGTTGCCCTTCTGACGTGACAGGGCCAGCAGCTCCTCACTCTTAGCCTTGAGCTCTCCATTCAGCCAGGCCGTCTGGTCCTGCAACAGCTCCTTCTCCTGCGCCATACGCTTCTCACGGTACTGGAGGTAATAGGCACAACAGTGTGGATTACACATATGATGTATTGGATCATTTTAACACCTTCCTTAAGAGCTGGGTCCTATTCAAGAGTTCACAAGTTACAGAACATTCAAATAGGCTCACCTTGATGTTGACCTCTGAGGATTCGAGCTCATCCAGCTTGAGCTGCAGCCCCATCTTTGTTGTATTGACTTCTGCCACTTTGTTATTGAGGTGCTGCAAGTCCTCTGATGATCAAATAAATCCCATAGACATTAGATAAAGACTGTGTGTGTGTGTGTGTGTGTGTGTATATCCCTCCACATAGATTCATCCATACCACTCAGATAGTCCACTTCCTGAGATCTCCTCTCCAGTGTATGCACAAGCTCCCTCTTCTCTGACTCCAGTTCATCTTTGGCTTTTGAGAACTGGACCTAGAATAAAAATGTGTACATCTATATTAAGCCCCAAAAGGTGTCAACACCAACCGTCAAAGAGGTGACAAGATCATGAGTCTCACCTGTTCAGATGTAAACTTTTCTTGGTTGATTTCACACTTTTTATTATTTTCCCGCACACTCTTGAGTTCTTCATCTATAGAAAAGAAGAGCAATTTCATGAAATGGTAGATTGCCATCCCCCATTCTTTAGTCATGGTCAGTAAATAGCCAAACATGCATCACATACTAGTGTTTACATGTATGCAGCAGTCATTAAAGAGACTTTGGCTGGATCATATAACTAGTTCCACTTACTGATCTTGGTGAACTCCTCTCGGAGTTTGTGGTGCTGTTCAGTCTGGGTCACAAACTGTTCCTGACTCTGCTCAAGACGCTGCACTTTCTCAAATAACTGTTGTTCTGCAAGAGTGACAACAACACATGTCAACTTGGCTGCTCTCGTCTTGAAAGCTAAATTATAAATCAAAATACTTTAATGAAGTTGCCTAGCTACTTCCACGTTTAGCTAGCTATAGGGACAGAGAGTAGAGAAGTTTTCAACAAGAGAACGCAGGACTCTCCAATCCTATTCCTGGAGAACATACAGGAAGGAGGGTAACGTTAGCGCTCCAGCAACAGGGGAGACCCTGAGCTAACGTTACCCTACTCAGTCATTCATTCACCAGGTTACGCCAGACAGTACAGCTAACGCTAGCTAGTTACAGTAGCAAAGCAATTTAGACATGGTCGATAAACAATGTTGGAAAGCTATTTTTGAATCCATCATATTCCTCTGCCTTGAAAACTAGCTAGTAAACAGTTGTCGATGCTGCCGGTCAAGGCCATCCACGCGTTATCCTACTACGTAGTTAGCTGGGGCTGTACACATATAATGACCTCCTATTCGGCCATTTCTTACCACTATCGACTCTAAATTGCTCCTGGTGTGACTTGAGGAAATCTATTTCATATTGCAGATCAGAGATGAGCTTTTCCAGTTTATTTTGAACAGCTTTCGGGAGTTTCGTTATCTCAGCGCGCTCCAGAGCTTGTAGTAGCACTGCAGACATTTTCTCCTCACGTAACACCTGGATCTGAGCAGGCGCAGTGACTACTTGTTCTCAGTGACCTGTGTGGTGAGATACTTTTTTTTTGTTTTTTTAAATTAATTTTTATTTTATTTGTATTAACAACAAAACAATACATAAAGCACATGAGGGAACGCAAGCATACATAGATTACAAACAATGGACAATCGAGCTAGGGGGTACAATATTACATTACAATTACATAAGGACCTTAAGGGACATGCATATACTTACAATTCTAACAGCTTTTTTGTTAGTAGAGCATTTAACCGTCTTAAAATACAGTTCAATTTCTTTTTGTAGGGTACGAAAATGTGGTTTTCTGTTTACATTTGTGTATATGAAATTTGGCCAAAAGAATAATGAAATTAATTACATAATGTTTCAGCTTTTTTCTATTGTATGTAAAGAATCCAAACAGTACATCTCTCCACAATAGTGAGGTAGTACAACTCAAATTAGTCAATTTGAGTTGACATTTTTTTACACTATCAACCTTACAACAGGTGCAGTAACCTGTGAGCTGCTCTGACAGCTGGTGCTTAAAGCTAGTCAGGGAGATAAGTGTTTCCAGTTTCAGAGATTTTTGTAGTTCGTTCCAGTCATTGGCAGCAGAGAACTGGAAGGAGAAGCGGCCAAAGGAAGAATTGGTTTTGGGGGTGACCAGAGATATACCTGCTGGAGCGCGTGCTACAGGTGGGTGGTGCTATGGTGACCAGCGAGCTGAGATAAGGGGGGACTTTACCTAGCAGGGTCTTGTAGATGACCTGGAGCCAGTGGGTTTGGCAACGAGTATGAAGCGAGGGCCGGCCAACGAGAGCGTACAGGTCGCAGTGGTGGGTAGTATATGGGGCTTTGGTGACAAAACGGATGGCACTGTGATAGACTGCAACAAATTCATTGAGTAGGGTATTGGAGGCTATTTTGTAAATGACATCGCCGAAGTCGAGGATCGATAGGATGGTCAGTTTTACGAGGGTATGTTTGGCAGCATGAGTGAAGAATGCTTTGTTGCGAAATAGGAAGCCTATTCTAGATTTAACTTTGGATTGGAGATGTTTGATGTGAGTCTGGAAGGAGAGTTTACAGTCTAACCAGACACCTAGGTATTTGTAGTTGTCCACGTATTCTAAGTCAGAACCGTCCAGAGTAGTGATGCTGGACAGGTGGGCAGGTGCAGGCAGTGATCGGTTGAAGAGCATGCATTTAGTTTTACTTGTATTTAAGAGCAATTGGAGGCCACGGAAGGAGAGTTGTATGGCATTGAAGCTCATCTGGAGGGTTGTTAACAGTGTCCAAAGAAGGGCCAGAAGTATACAGAATGGTGTCGTCTGCGTAGAGGTGGATCAGAGACTCACCAGCAGCAAGAGCGACATCATTGATGAATACAATAATTGAACCCTGTGGCACCCCCAGAGACTGCCAGAGGCCGGGACAACAGGCCCTCCGATTTGACACACTGAACTCTATCAGAGAAATAGTTGATGAACCAGGCAAGGCAGTAATTTTTTGACTGTTGGTATAAAAAAATGTTTTTTGATGAAACATTGAATTTGGCCTAACTGCTATTAGCCCATTTAATAAGATTAATACATGGGAAAACCAGTCAAAAAAATTTATCAAAAGGAAGAATGTTTTTAAGTGTCTGTCCTATATCCGTGATGTTGTTAAAATAAAAAATACTTCTTTTTTTTTTTACTGTGAAAATACCTTTGACGTGGAAATTCACTGCCATACATTTTCAGCCGGGTACCAGGTTACATTCAGACGAGTCCTGTGACACTTGGGGGGAGGGGGTTGTACCCTCTTTCATAGATCAGTCATATTAACTTGTATGCCAAACCGTTCGCACACTAGACGTTTTCGTGAGTTGACCGCTTTTCAAGGTCTGACAAACACCTCAGATGTGGAAGGCCGAAATCGTCGTATTGCGATGCAGCCCTTGCAAAAAAAACATCTATAGCTTTTATCAGAAGACTGATGGGGATTTTTCTATTATGCCAGGAGAAGAGCATTTAAATAAAAATGTTCTCAAGCTCAGCTCAAGTGAACCCTTGATGTGAGGCCTAAGGAAATTAATTACCTCTTCAGCCTAACAGTAAGTCTGCCAGTGCTTCTATGCAGTGTCATCCATGTTCAAATGGTAGATAGGGCTTATCTAGAAGTAATACTCCAAATGTCCACTGGAGGGCACTATTCTTTTATAAGGTTTTAGACGCATCACCTTTTGGGAATATTGTCTTGTGAAGGCCAGTGTGGATGCAGGTTTTTGTTCCAGTTTGTAGTCGACAACAGAATTTAAAAGCTAAATTACATGGTTGGGGAGCTAAACAGTCTGTCCTCAGAATTAATGCAATCTGCCCTTAAAAGTAACATTTCTTGAATTCTACTATACTCAGAAACCAGTGCACCATTAAACAGCATTTGGATATATCAATATCCAGACTATGCAAAAAAAATAATTCAGAAAGTCCTGACTCTTATTTTACCTTTGCCACACAATTGCACCTTTATCTGTGAATTTATTTCATCATGAAATAACACAGCTTTTCGTGTGTATGTGATTCTGTATTTATGTACGTGGCGGAATTGAAGTCATCACAATGCAAAAATGAATCGACCATCTTTATTTACCGACGGAGGTCTATAATGGCAGGGTTAGGATTCACACATCTGTAGAACACTAGGCTGACCCACACACAATTGTATTTCTTTCAGAGCAATTATGCAGTAGGGAGCCAGGGGGGAAATCAAAATGGAGGATCTTCAACCACCACAGGAAATACTGCAGGAGCAGGTTCACATTGTTATCAGTATACTGGGCTCCGTTCAGCAGGGTACAACCCTGCCGGAGTACAGAGCGTTGCAGATAAATGCCATGAGTAGAGATGACATGACTCCTCACTGTGTTCTATACAATGCATTTCGATCTGAACGTTGCACAATGTGGTGCACTGCTGAATGCAGCCCTGGAATGGTGTGTAAACAGTGTGAGAAGGTCTGAGGGCTTCCAAAGGATCTGAGGTACATCACAAGTCTCAGTGGCTTCCTCTGTTTTTTTCCTTACCTCAGAGCTGAACTGATGTGGCAAATCTGTTTTCACATCAGTGCAGATGGAAGAAACAAGGAGAGGAAGCCACTGTCATTGAGACGCAGCTCAAGAGGGGTTAAATGAAACCGTACAGGGGGAACGGTTCACCTATAGCGCAACGAGCTAAATATGTCAGAGGGATATATTTTAAACCATTGAAGTATTCCTTCCCCCTGCTATCGAGTCCTTTGGAAACTCTTTTCTATACAAAATACATTTTAATAAACAACTGATTTAGGCTCCACTTTAAAAGTGTTAAGTGTATCTACACTTAAATAGTTAAAATGGAGATCAACAATCCAAGGCATGTCCCTATCCGCACCATCAGAAATAATATCTCACCTCAAGATCTCTTACCATAAATGTATTTTTCTTTTCCAGGCCTATATCATAGAGGTCTAGGCCTTAGTTTAAAAAAAAAAAATAACACACAAAACTGCAAACTAAAGCAAAGTCCTTGAAATGTCACTGAGCGATGATACAGTAACCTCTTCAGAAATACCCAGTATGGTAAGAGCTAGTTGGCTTGGGTTCCATCCCTGCACAGCCTGGTTTGGAGTGATCATATAGCAAAGCAAGCTATGGGACACCACAAGCTCAAATTACAACTTTCTCATACCTTATATTTGGAAATGCGTATTTTCAAGCAGCAATACAAAAAAAGTATTAATGAAGAACACATAATCTCTGAAAAAAATACTGTATGAAAACGTCCCTGCTACCTTGTTTCTAAGTACAAAACCTCTACCAATAATTTGCTCCGGAAGTAGCAAGAAGTCCTTTTCTTTTTTATTTCTATTTTTTCTTCTCCCATCTGTTTTTTTCCTTATTTTCTTTTTAATAAAACGGGTAAAATTCAGTCCTCAGATGCAAGTGTCATGGGCCATGACAGTCTTCTCCATCATATAATTTTTGCTGAAGGATCCAGAAACATGCAAGCCTCGTAGAAGGGCCTAGGGGTCTGCCTGGGGCTCTATGGGGCAGCCGCTCCATCTTAGGCCAGGGCCGGGAAGGCCTCTGGGTCATCCACGTTGGGCACGATCACCCCGCTCGGCTGGGAGGAGGGTTAGGAAAACAAGAAGGAACGAGATTGAGCAGACATATACAGTGAAATTATAACCATATATGTTGTACTTAAACAATCCAAATTCTCTCAACTTCTAAATCGTATAAATTCTTGCCATATCAGACCATTAATAATAATACTAAACAAAAAGATGAACGCAACATGAATTAAAGATTTTACTGAGTTACAATTCATAAGGAAATCAGTCAATTTAAATAAATAATGCACTAAAATTGATGGACTTCCCATAACTGGAAATAGATAACGTATCTGTAAACAAGATGCATAAGAAAAATGGGCCTCGATCTCGTTGCGGTATTTTTGTGTATTCAAATTGACAATTGATCAAATGCAATTGTGTTTGTTGTCCATAGCTTATGCCTGCCCATACCATAACCCCACCGTTCACATCAGTAAATCGCTCGTCCACAAGAAACCATACAGTCTGCGGTTGTGCGGCCGGTTGGACATACTGCCAAATTCTCTAAAACAACATTGCAGGTGGCTTATAGTAGAGAAATTAACATTAAATTCTCTGGCAACAGTTCTGGTGGACATTCCTGCAGTCAGTATGCCAATTGCACGCACCCTCAAAACATGAGACATCTGTGGCATTGTGTTGTGTGACAAAACTGCACATTTAAGAGTGGCTTTTTATTGTTCCCAGCACAAGGTGCACCTGTGTCATGATAATGCCATTTAATCGGCTTCTTGAATGCCACATCTGTCAGGTGGATGGATTATCTTGTCAAAGGAGAAATGCTCACTAACACGGATAAACAAATTTGTGCACAAAATGTGTGAAGGGTGTTTCTCTTCTGGGATGAATTCTAGTCAACTCTACCAGGCAGATGGCGTGTACTTTTTATTTTATTTTTTATGTATCTGTGACCAACAGATCTGTATTCCCAATTATGTGAAATACATAGATTAGGGCCCAATGAATTTATTTCAACTGACTCATTTCCTTATATGAACTGTAACCCAGTAATATATTTGAAATTGTTGCATGTTACGTTCATTGTAGCATTAGTCCTTGTATACCTTGTCAGTCCGGCCTCCGCGGGCCGGCCTAGTGGGTGCTCCACCATCACGCTCGCGGGGCTCTCTGGGCTCACGCTCGCGGAACTCTCCCCGGAACTCTCCTCTGCCCTCCCCACGCCCACGGCCCCCCCTGCCACCACGGGGTCCACCACGACCACGGCTGGGGCGGCCCAGGTCCCCAAAGTTTATCTCCAACTGGGCTGTGATGTCATTGGCCGGCTTCCGGAAGTGGTGATCATCCTCTGTCTGAAAGACGGGGGGGGAAGGAGAGCATCGTCAATGACTGGACATTTGTTTCCTGCACACAAGTCAATCACATTCAGTCATCTTGACGTACATGTTTGTGGGTGCGAGGAGAGACCTCACCTTAGGGACGAGTCCCTCAGCCTCCACTGCAGCTTCAATCAGAGTATCATCTTTCTTCTCCTTCATTGGAGAGAGCGGGAAGAAAATTGAGTTAGGAGGTTATGGAAAACAAAACGAAGGCCAAGTCAGTTTTGTGGTTTAGACAGTCCACTCACGTCCTTGGACTTGTGCAGCACGTATCCTTTCTTCCACTGGCTGTCGGCTCCCTCATTGGCCTTGCGGATGTTGAACTCCACCTTGGTTTTCTCTTTGTCTTGCTGGGCCTTCCATTCATCCAGAGTCATCTCCTTGGGTTCCACTTCCTTAGGTTCACCAACCTCATTCTCCCTACAACAGACAGATTAGAAAAAAGAACTGTCAGAACACGCAACTGGGTAGAGATAAAAAATATGGAGGAAAAGCCATCCAGCCCACACTGTTAAATCCCTGCGAAGGAGTGAAGTGCACACTTTGGGGAGAAGAGGGAGATGTGATAGAAGGCTCAGCCATATCAACTCACTTATTCTCAGAGTCAGCGGGCAGATGCTCCTCTCCCTCAGGGGTCTCCTCGGTCACGTTTGATTGGTCAAGCTCGCTGTGGAGAGGGAAAAAAAGGAGTTTAGAGTCACCTGAGTGTCCACATCAGCTTAGCTCCACCTGTACATTAACGCCAAATGAACAGCCCTGTGTGGCTGCACGGCATTCCCATCCACATCACTCATTCTCATACATTCAATATGCTGAAAGGCGATGCTACCAGGACAATATAGAGACTGGGTGTCTTGACACAACATGTTGACTTTAGTTTACACACAACCACACAAGTTAAATCAAAACTCTTCCTTGAGGTTTGTAGATATACTCTGTCTTTTAGAAGGTGTGTTGTGCTAGGTTGGCAGTGCAACTCACCCCATCTCATCCTTGACGGTGCCCCAGTTGTGAGATCCACTTCCTCCACGCTTCTCCTCACCTTTCTGGCTGCTGAAACAACGTCTGGGCTTTAGCTCACACCTTCACTTCAATAGTCTCTCCAGCAAAAAAATCAGTTTATTTCAATGAGACAAACCTGGATGGGAAAACGT
The DNA here is from genome assembly GCF_013265735.2 of Oncorhynchus mykiss. Taxonomy (NCBI): domain Eukaryota; kingdom Metazoa; phylum Chordata; class Actinopteri; order Salmoniformes; family Salmonidae; genus Oncorhynchus; species Oncorhynchus mykiss. Next base: position 29,197,322 of record NC_050570.1, read on the forward strand.
TAAATAAGTAGTTCTTATACTTCTAGGGCCAGTTCCCCAGATACAGATTAAGCGTAGTCCTGGACTACAAAGCAAGCTCAATGGAGGATCTCCATTGAAATGTATTTTTAGGCCAGGATTAGTGTTAATCTGAGTTCGCGAAACTGTGGCTCGTTCGCAACCAACAGGCGGAACCGCTACTAGCGGGAGATTACATGCACCTGCGGGCTAAACTAAGCTGGATTGCAATAACATAAAAAACAAACAAGGATAAAACAGCAGATCAGTTGATCACTCGTTGTTACCATGTCAAGCGATTATGATACCACACAGCCGGTCTAGATTCTCTACTCCCCGCCCCCAATGAAACTGACCTATCAGGAGCATTGGAAACCAAGGCTGATGAACGTATAAAATAAAAAAAATACATTGAGGCCTATATTTCATTCAAATACTTCACCTTAAAATGGCAAATTAATATGCCATTCAAGACTTTATAGACTACATTTTCATTTGATAAAGAAATAGATAACTCAATCAAGATTTACTTGATCTAGTTACACATTTCAAATCTTGGACAGTCCAGGGATACCCCCCCTGGATCTTGATAAGAAATGGCCATATGAGAAAATGTTATTTTAAAAACAGTTCTATTTAATAGATTACATAAATTGGAAATGAATCAAATAAGAGTAGGCTACACCATCAACATTAGTTTTCCATTCATACAGCGTGTCAGGTAAATTGGCACAGTAGATTTGCCATGGTAAACAAGGAAATATTATATTTCAGTTGTACAGAACGATTGTAAAACAGATCAAAATCACCCGTAGTTTGGTTAACTAGCAAGATTATACATTTTCCAATGAGAATACCCTCCAGGGGGGGGAAAGTGTTGGAAAATGTTGGTTGCAATCATGACTAAAATAACCATGATATCTGCGTTATGTAGAGGTAAATCGGTGGCAGATGATGATTGCCATTGTGTCTATGTGTCTTTAGCTCATATTGATGGTTTAAGAGATCAGCTGGTGATAATCTAGTGGCCACCTGTGGCAGCAATATACCCCGTGTTTCCCAGCCCTGGACTAAACTTTAGAACCGAGATTCTCCATTCGAGCAGGAAATAGGCCTAATAATGAGATACGTCTTATCCATCCTTGAGTTAAGCTAGCTACATAATTCACAACATGACACAGAAGACTTACGATCGATCGTTGCCGCTGTGTCTGTCAAATTCACGCTTTCCTCGGGCATCGAAGCCGTCGCTCCTGCCCATGCCTCGGCCCCTGCTGCCCAATCCCCTGCCCCTGCCGCCGCCACCACCACCACCACCACGTCCTCTCATCGGCCTTTCCCCAATGGGCCTGGGAAGACAGACAAGGAACCAAACCAATCAGCAGCCTGCCCCAAAGGAGGGAACAGTTGATGTGTATTCATTGAGGTTAAAACATTCAGAAAGGTGCAGATAGAAAAGTAATGAATAGAGCCGATGAAGAGTTTTCTGACCGATCTGTACTATATCCCAACGAACAGACCCCAGTGCATGACCCAAAACACAATGGATTATATATGACCAATACTGTGAACTACACTGAAACAGTATTATAGCAAACGTAACTTATCTCTCCTTAGGCAGGACTCTACGCTGACAATTATTTATTTTTTTAGGGAGGGAGCATAAGTTGAAAAATATAGACAGACAAATAAATTCCAGACCACAATAAAAACGAGGGAATAAAGCTTGAATCTTTCATTTTCTAGACACACTGCCTAAAATAAAATTCCAGGGCACATAGCAAAATATTTAGGCACATATGTGAGTAAAATGGTCGCACTGGAGAGCCCTGCCTTAGGCACTGTTTGAATACTTTAAAAACACTTGCGCTTCTTTGGCGTAGTCATTGTTGGATTACGAGCCCCCCCCAAATCCCCTGGCTATTCATGATAGACCAGCAACTCTTTCCACAAAGGAAGGAGGGACACATTTTAAACACATTCAAACAGGGTTTATATATATATATATATGTTACACCACCCTTTTCCTACACACCCTACTGTGCTGTAACAGGTTAAGCTAAGTGACAAGACAAAGCTGAGGAATTATCAGTGAAGGTGGTGTGACTTTCTCTGCTGCTGAAAAGTAGTGAAGTGGACCCCATAATTAAGATGTGGTTGGGTTACCTCTGACAGCCTGAGGGGAAATAGTCCTGTCAAATGGAGAAGGGGGTTGTTTTTGTTAACACAATTAAAGGCCTGGTTAGTGTCCATTTTAAAAGGAAAGAACTGTACTGTCCTACATTAGAGTGCCGGTGTGGGTATCAAAGTCTTAAATGAGGACTAATACACGTGTATTTGTAAAAAATCAGATGGGTTACTGTTCAGATGGAACAAAGGCCTGCACACAGACAGATCTTAGTCGTGTTATTGTTTGGGGTAGTACTGGTTTTAAAAAAAGTATTATCCTGTTTGGTGCAAACTGAATATACCCCTGCTCTACCCAGTACTCACTTCTCCACAGAGAATTCTCCTCCCTCGCCAGGCTTCTCCTCTCCGCCGGGGGGCCTCTCGAAACGGCGTGGTGGCCGTCTGTCAGTCCGGGGGGGTCTGTCTGTAGGGGGGCGGCCCTCGCCCTGGAACTCACGGGGCGGTCCACTGGCTGGGCCCTGACCCTCAGGCCTGCGACCCATCCTCCTGGGACCAGGTCCTGGAGCAGGACAGAGCATAGGAATTATTAATCCCCTTATGAGAAAATGTGGGGTTATGGTTCTTTGAAAAACAAAAAGGAGTACAAGGGTAATTTTCTCAAGAGCTTTGCTAGCGAAAATAACTAAAACAGGGGTGTGAATTGGTGACTACTGTCATTAAAGCGAGAGCTTTTCTCAAAACCAGTCTCCAAAAAAGTGAGCAGGACTGACGTTCTGAACTAGAATGTACGGGCTTATTAATTTAACATGCAGAGGAATACAATTAAAATGTCAACTTCTTTATAAACCTATGAACTAACATTGAACTTTGTATTATGCACCATGCCAGTACTAGCAGATGGAAACATCCCCCAAGTATGGTCTGACAAGTCCCTCCCACTGTTGACCAAAATAGACTCCCACCCCTACATCCCAGCAGCTGAATGCATGTTGAAGCACCTGTCTCCTCTTCTCTCGGGTTTACATGTTGGACTTTGTTACTGACTGGTGTAAGTAGGATGGAACGTCCTAACACAATACAGGGGCTTCCTATTTTACTTTGATTGTGTAGACCCGTCTAAAGTTAGCCAGTAACGTACGAGTGCTCACTAATACGAGAACGTACATGTAACAAGTTGTTTGTCCAATTGATATAGTCGTATCCTGTGTGTTCACTGAGTAGCATGCTCGTGAAGCTGTGTTATCTGACAAAAACACCAAACGCCCATATTCTCATTCACAACCGCGATACGCCACGCAAGATGACGCAATTCCCTGCCTAGTCAAGAACGTGTTGGTGCTGTTGTACACCCCAAGCCACGAGGTCACGACGCGGGTTAATAATGCGGGTAGCGAAAGACTAGCAAGATAGCTATCTACGTTAATTAGTCAGATAAACGACCCTCAAATGTAACAAGGAGGAGGCATTTTGGTAGGCCGTCATTGTAAATAAGAATGTATTAACTGACTTGCCTAGTTAAACCCATTTTTTTTAGTACGATCGCTTCGCTTGTGGAAGTTGGCTTACACCAATGTGTAAATACACGGTTCGCTAGCTAACGAAACTGACAATTCGCCAATCGTGCATTTAGCAAGTACGTAGCTACCCATCCAACACTGATCAACCGGCATTTAGCAAACAAACTGACTTTGGTAAGCTAACGTCAGCTAGCTAATTAACTAGTTAATTATCCTGGCTAAACAAGGCCCCTAAGAGGCGTTTTATTGGCAGCAAAACAAGTTCGCCAGCAGGTTCGTTATCAGGGGACACAGACTACCACACACTGTTGTGACACTTTTTTGCAACGAATGCGATAAGCTTATCAACTTTAGTTGCGATCTGAACTGACGCACTAAAGGAATCATGTCGACCTCATGGAGGGTTTGAAACCATTGCTAGCTAGCTAACATTAAATGCTGAACTATCCAGCGTTAACTGCGATTTTGCAGACCAATCCGACATTTACTGCAGGAAACAGTCTTACCATCTTTCTTCAGAGGCACGGGTGCCAGAGGCTCATCTTTCTTATCAGCAGGGACCATCTTTCTATCTTTCTGGGACTCCTTTTTCTGGAGTTTGGCGGCTTGGGCTGCGGTCTTGGCGGCACCAGGGACAGGAGCCTCCTTCTTCTTGTTCTCCGCCTCCTTCAACAGCTCGAACGGGTCCGACTCGTCGTCAAATAGTTGGTCGAATCGGTTGGCTATGGCGCAGCCGAAACCTTCTTGCATATGTCCGGGCATGATGGCGCCCCTTCAGCAGGATTTTCCTCCGATTCTACGAGGCTTGGTGCGAACACTTCGCTAAATGATGCCACAAGATGGCTGGGAAAAGGACCGCCTTCTCTTCCGGCGTGATAGACATCCGGGGCCTCAACTTTGGCGCCAGGTGGGGCGTGTAGTTCTTTGATGGGGGAGAGTTTCGCGAAAACATAAGGGGCGGATCACTCAATAAAATACAGTACCCACAACGATGGACGGGTGAATGCTTTTGCGCTTCTCCATTTGACAAGCATGAATGTTATATCTATATCTGTTGTAGTTTGCTATTTGCGTTCAATTATATATTTTGTTTGTATGGAAGAGCTTTCCCAGCCTTTCTATAATCATCTAAACCAACTCTATGCTATACACACACCCACTAGCCATGCTCACCTCCAAACCCTTTGCTACATTGTTTCTCCAAAGAAAGACTCCATAGTTCTTTGCCATATATTAATTTAACCTTTATTTAACTTGGCAAGTCAGTTAAGAACACACTCTTATTTACAATGATGGCCATTGTGCGCCACCCTATGGGACTCCCAATGGACAGGACCTGATGTGATATTGCCTGGATTCAAACCAGGGACTGTAGTGATGCCTCTTGCACTAAGGTGCCTTAGACCGCTGCACCACTCGGGAGCCCATAGCAATTTGGCCTGCATAACCAAGTCTGTCTTTCAAATCTAAAACACTGTTCTGGTAGTCAACAGAGACATCTGTGCATATTTCAGAGCAGTCAATAGTTTGTGACCTTTTTTAGGTATCAGTCAATGTTGTAGCTTTGCTGTGTATAGGACCTAGGGGCTATTGATGATTTCATTGCCTATGGGCAGGAAGGCTGATCAGCAACTTACAGTGACACAGAAAGTGTGGGGGCCGACTAGTGTGCGACCCACTTTAGATGGATGCTGCTAGCTAAAAGAGAACCAGTAATCATCATATGGCAGAAGAAAGGTCAGGAAAGGTCATTTGAGGGCAGCAGATGGCAGCCATAGGCTACTTGTCAGTCAGAGAAGAGCCAGGACCGCTGATCTCTATCTTATTACAGAGGCCTAATCAGGGTTTGAATTACTGTTTGTAGCCTATGGAGTGTATAAGAATTATATTTGTGTGAAGTAGCCTCTGAAGCACTGAGATCTGGGCCTGAATTTATCAAGCACCTCACAGTGCTGATATAGGAGCAGGTCCTGTCCATAATAATCAGTTTCATTATAGAAAGGCTAAATTGATCCTAAATAAGCACTCCTACTCCGAGACATTTGATTAAAACGGACCCAGACCTAGATAGGTGTATTTTCCTGCTAGGAGTGCAGTAAGACACCTGAGCCCCAACTGATGTCTGTCAACATGAGTGTAAATTGAGGGATGACAAGTTAATAGTCACAGCCACATCTATAGTGGGAGAATCAACCAGACTGAGAAATGAGGACAACTAAGTGTTACACAACAGAAGAAAGATGGTTCATTATCAGTATCTTTGTTATACAGGAGAGAAGCTCCATTTTACATCCACTTTTCCTGGCTGCCCAGTGCTCAGCCCATTCTGGCCATGACTGGTTCTGTTAAAGGTTTACTTTAGCCCATCACAGAATGCTGTCTCCTGAAATAAATATGTGAAAAGTGAAATGACCTTTAAATTAAGTTAATAAAATAAAATGTGAAGGGAACAATATTAGGCCATTATTCTGGTTAATAGTCTAGGCTACTGAACAGATAAAATGGCAAATTCGAACAAGATTGAGAGCCTCGATTGTTGGGGAGAAGAACCTTTATTCAACAAGCTCTTACAGTCTCTGCAGAATTATCCCCCATGTGAATATGATGATTCATGATTTTGAGCCCGCAAAAGCCAATTGCTAATCATCCCCACCATGCTGCGGATGGGACAGTGTGACAGTGATTGAGCTGTCAGGACATCACATCTAACGGTGCAGAGGGGATTATCCTATGAGGCAGGATCAAAGCAATTGACAACTTTTCTAATTAATCTCAGGCGGGATATCTATCTAATTGTCTGGATTTCTGGAGCACTCCACAGCATTATATCTTCTTGCTTCCTATAGCCTATTGTTGTTGTTGAGAGACAGAAGTGTATGGGGGATGGAAAGTGTATGCACATCAATGACCTAAATCTTAATCCTACACCGCAACTTTCGTGAAAGCATATAGCTGCTCAGGATTCACATGAACAAGGACATCTGCATTTATGAAGGTTTTCGTCATGGGTTCGTTTTGCGTGTTTCTCTGCGGCATGGTTTGCAGTGGTGGGAAAAGTATACTCAAAAGTCATACTTGAGTAAAAGTAAAGATGGCTTAATAGAAAATGACTCAAGTAAAATTGAAAGTCATCCAGTAAAATACTACTTGAGTAAAAGTCTAAAAGTATTTGGTTTTAAATATACTTAAGTATCAAAAGTAAAAATAAAAATATGAATACTTTTATATTATTAATTCCTTATATTATGCAAACCAGAAATAACAATTCCTTGTTATTTTTTTAATTTATGGATAGCTCACTACAACACTGACAATAATTTACAAACAAAGCATTTGTGTTTAGTGAGTCTGCCAGATCAGAGGCAGTAGGGATGACCAAATACAGTGCCTTGCGAAAGTATTCGGCCCCCTTGAACTTTGCGACCTTTTGCCACATTTCAGGCTTCAAACATAAAGATATAAAACTGTATTTTTTTGTGAAGAATCAACAACAAGTAGGACACAATCATGAAGTGGAACGACATTTATTGGATATTTCAAACTTTTTTAACAAATCAAAAACTGAAAAATTGGGCGTGCAAAATATTCAGCCCCCTTAAGTTAATACTTTGTAGCGCCACCTTTTGCTGCGATTACAGCTGTAAGTCGCTTGGGGTATGTCTATCAGTTTTGCACATCGAGAGACTGAACATTTTTCCCATTCCTCCTTGCAAAACAGCTCGAGCTCAGTGAGGTTGGATGGAGAGCATTTGTGAACAGCAGTTTTCAGTTCTTTCCACAGATTCTCGATTGGATTCAGGTCTGGACTTTGACTTGGCCATTCTAACACCTGGATATGTTTATTTTTGAACCATTCCATTGTAGATTTTGCTTTATGTTTTGGATCATTGTCTTGTTGGAAGACAAATCTCTGTCCCAGTCTCAGGTCTTTTGCAGACTCCATCAGGTTTTCTTCCAGAATGGTCCTGTATTTGGCTCCATCCATCTTCCCATCAATTTTAACCATCTTCCCTGTCCCTGCTGAAGAAAAGCAGGCCCAAACCATGATGCTGCCACCACCATGTTTGACAGTGGGGATGGTGTGTTCAGCTGTGTTGCTTTTACGCCAAACATAACATTTTGCATTGTTGCCAAAAAGTTCAATTTTGGTTTCATCTGACCAGAACACCTTCTTCCACATGTTTGGTGTGTCTCCCAGGTGGCTTGTGGCAAACTTTAAACAACACTTTTTATGGATATCTTTAAGAAATGTCTTTCTTCTTGCCACTCTTCCATAAAGGCCAGATTTGTGCAATATACGACTGATTGTTGTCCTATGGACAGAGTCTCCCACCTCAGCTGTAGATCTCTGCAGTTCATCCAGAGTGATCATGGGCCTCTTGGCTGCATCTCTGATCAGTCTTCTCCTTGTATGAGCTGAAAGTTTAGAGGGACGGCCAGGTCTTGGTAGATTTGCAGTGGTCTGATACTCCTTCCATTTCAATATTATCGCTTGCACAGTGCTCCTTGGGATGTTTAAAGCTTGGGAAATCTGTTTGTATCCAAATCCGGCTTTAAACTTCTTCACAACAGTATCTCGGACCTGCCTGGTGTGTTCCTTGTTCTTCATGATGCTCTCTGCGCTTTTAACGGACCTCTGAGACTATCACAGTGCAGGTGCATTTATACGGAGGCTTGATTACACACAGGTGGATTGTATTTATCATCATTAGTCATTTAGGTCAACATTGGATCATTCAGAGATCCTCACTGAACTTCTGGAGAGAGTTTGCTGCACTGAAAGTAAAGGGGCTGAATAATTTTGCACGCCCAATTTTTCAGTTTTTGATTTGTTAAAAAAGTTTGAAATATCCAATAAATGTCGTTCCACTTCATGATTGTGTCCCACTTGTTGTTGATTCTTCACAAAAAAATACAGTTTTATATCTTTATGTTTGAAGCCTGAAATGTGGCAAAAGGTCGCAAAGTTCAAGGGGGCCGAATACTTTCGCAAGGCACTGTATGTTCTCTTGACTAGTGCATGAATTGGACCATTTTCCTGTCAAAATGTAGTACTTTTGGGTGTCAGGGAAAATGTATGGAGTAAAAAGTGCATTTTCTTTAGGAATGTAGTGAGTAAAAGTTGTCAAAAATATAAATAGTAAAGTACAGATAACCCCCAAAGCTACCTAAGTAGTACTTTAAAATATTTTTACTTAAGTACTTTACACAACTGATGGTTTGGGCATTCTGCAACCTGAAACTCAGCGAGGAAGCTATGCTTACAGACACCGGCAGAGGACAACAGCTGCAGGGTGTGTGCCCACCCTCCCCCGGAGCAGATATACTACCACATGCACCGCGGGGACACCACAGAGGCCAGGATCACACAGACCACCTATGTTAACATTTGGGCAGAGAGTACTGCTGACAGCCTCCTAACGATGGGACCGCACCAGACTTATGTGAAGCCAGCAATCAATCGTGGCACAATTTGGATTGATTGGCACTAGGCATTATTCAGCCAGTGATGGTATATCTTGTGAATATTTCTATGTTTTGTCTAGGCTATGTTGTGAGTAGGCTATATGCCGTTTTGGTTTTATTTCAATGTCTGGTGAAACCTTTTGATTGCTTGTTATCACAGCACAAAAAAACAAGCAAGCCAGGGAAACAATTATGTGAAGTGGATCATACATTTACAGTAGGTCCCCCTATATGCTGATTAAAATTAACAAAATCACTACACTTAATTGATGACATTACAGTGTAGGTCTACCACTTTGAAGCCACAGTCATTCAGGGCTATCAGTGGTGCATACATGTTAATTAAAGCCATATGGTTTATTGGAATGCTATTACATTATTTGACACATCAAAGAATACACATACTTTCAAATGTGTTTGTGGAATTCCTTGTGAGGTCTGACAACACATGCAATACAGACACAATACATTAGTAGCAGCATCAATGAGTGACACGGTGGCAATCAAATCAGAACCTAATACCAGCAGCACTCATTGTCTGTGAGGCCTCCCAATGTAGGCAAATAAGGCAAACAGAATTCATCACTTCCATCAATGAAATAGTGACAATCAGATGAGATTCTTTCTTGCGTCTCAGTCGTCTGCAGGACAGGAGTCTCAGTCCATTAGATGGGAGTTATGTCCCATCCACTGTTCCTTCAATCAGGCTACTGTGGAGTAGCTCAAATACCCTTCTTTTCCTCCTTCAGTTTCCTGCATACTTTGTCTTCCAGTTCCAGTAGTTTATCATACAGGGCCTCGGACATGTCCCCATCAATATCCATCTGTGAAGGGAACAGAGAGGCAATCAGACACAGCAGGGGACTGATGGCATGTCAGAGTGGATTTGACAAGAATAGAAACAGAAGTCCTGTCATCTGTCAGATAGAATAACTACTTAATATTTCATCATTTGGATGGATCCAGTATTCATCTATAGCTACATTCCACCACTTCAAAATTATCTAGAGTATTATAAATTGGGTGGTTCGAGCCCTGAATGCCGATTGGCTGACAGCCGTCGTATATCAGACTGTATACCACGGTTATGACAAAACATGTATTTTTACTGCTCTAATTACGTTGGTAACCAGTTTATAATAGCGATAAGGCAACTCGGGAGTTTGTGGTATATGGCCAATATCCCACAGCTAAGGGCTGTATCCAGGTACTCCACGATGCGTCGTACATAAGAATAGCCCTTAGCCGACGTATATTGGCCATATACCACACCCCCTCTGGCCTTATTGCTTAAATATAATCACCCAAATTAATATAAATACTTAACCACACTGATATGATTGAAATTGATATCTTGCTTGGTTGGTAGATTGGTACAAAAAAAATACAGAAGGGTAATGTGTTAAAAACACCCAACAATACAAATATGTGATGAACATGTGATGTCACAGATTCAAATAACTGTGCAGATGGCTTCCAATGTTTTACGTGTACAGTATCCCGTTTTAGAGTCAGTCTGGATTTCCCGGATCTGTGGTTTGTATACCTTGCGAGGTTGTGTGTAATTGTTTCCCAGGCTTGAGGTTAGACTGTGGTATTTAGTCCAAGGATCCAGCAACTCAGGTTTTTGCATAAACAGCCAGAACTGCACAATGAAAAGAGGCACAGATGAATCAAACTCTTAAAAATAGATTTGATTAAGTCACAACAAATGCAGAGCATCTAACAACCAATAACCTAGTGATAATACTGTGTGTACTATCAATACCTGACCTCTGGCAGTCTCTATGGGGGTGCCACAGGGTTCAATTCTTGGACTGACTCTCTTCTCTGTATACATCAATGATGTCGCTCTTGCTGCTGGTGAGTCTCTGATCCACCTCTACGCAGATGACACCATTCTGTATACTTCTGGCCCTTCTTTGGAAACTGTGTTAACAACCCTTCAGGCAAGATTCAATGCCATACAACTCTCCTTCCGTGGCCTCCAATTGCTCTTAAATACAAGTAAAACTAAATGCATGCTCTTCAACCGATCACTGCCTGCACCTGCCCGCCTGTCCAACATCACTACTCTGGATGGCTCTGACATAGAATACGTGGACAACTACAAATACCTAGGTAACTACAAATACCTAGGTATCTGGTTAGACTGTAAACTCTCTTTCCAGACCCACATCAAACATCTCCAATCCAAAGTTAAATATATAATTGGCTTCCTATTTCACAACAAAGCATCCTTCACTCATGCTGCCAAACATACCCTTGTAAAACTGACCATCCTACCAATCCTCGACTTCGGCGATGTCATTTACAAAATAGCCTCCAATATCCTACTCAACAAATTGGATGCAGTCTATCACAGTGCCATCCGTTTTGTCACCAAAGCCCCATATACTACCCACCATTGCGACCTGTACGCTCTCGTTGGCTGGCCCTCGCTTCATACTCGTCGCCAAACCCACTGGCTCCATGTCATCTACAAGACCCTGCTAGGTAAAGTCAGTCCCCCCTTATCTCAGCTAGCTGGTCACCATAGCATCACCCACCTGTAGCACGCGCTCCAGCAGGTATATCTCTCTGGTCACCCCCTAAACCAATTCTTCCTTTGGCCGCTTCTCCTTCCAGTTCTCTGCTGCCAATGACTGGAACGAACTACAAAATCTCTGAAACTGGAAACACTTATCTCCCTGACTAGCTTTAAGCACCAGCTGTCAGAGCAGCTCACAGATTACTGCACCTGTACATAGCCCACCTATAATTTAGCCCAAACAACTACCTCTTTCCCTACTGTATTCATTTTATTTTATTTATTTATTTATTCTGCTCCTTTGCACCCCATTATTTTTATTTCTACTTTGCACATTCTTCCACTGCAAATCTACCATTCACGTGTTTTACTTGCTATATTGTATTTACTTTGCCACCATGGCCTTTTTCTGCCTTTACCTCCCTTATCTCACCTCATTTGCTCACATCGTATATAGACTTGTTTCTACTGTATTATTGACTGTATGTTTGTTTTACTCCATGTGTAACTCTGTGTCGTTGTATGTGTCGAACTGCTTTGCTTTATCTTGGCCAGGTCGCAATTGTAAATGAGAACTTGTTCTCAACTTGCCTACCTGGTTAAATAAAGGTGAAATAAAAATAAATAAATAAATAAAATACAGAAAAGTAATATGTTTCAATGGTTCACTGTGAGAGGTCAAATTATTTTTTGGTGCTAGTACATACCAGTGATGTCATGTTATCTGTGGAAAATTCCAGAGCCTCTGCTCCATTGTGTGTGTGTGTGTGTGTGTGTGTCCATTGCAGGGGGTCCGGGTGAATGTGTTTGTAAAGATTCTGATCTGTTGAAATGAGCACGAGGGATAAGACGCATCATCATGAAAATGTGATATTGCTTGACTTTGGGAATCAGGAGACTAAAAGCAATATATCTTAAAATATTGGATGTTGACATGCACAATTTTGTGGGACTAATGATAAAATGTTCCTTTAACAAATACTATTATCGCTCACACAGACAACACACACACCAGCCAGAGGATGGGCATGAGCAGGTCCCAGAGGAGTGTGGGGAAGGAAGGCAGGATACCATAGGTCAGGTTGGTCGTCGCAAAGCCTGGACAGATCACTGACGAGTACAGGCCCTGGAGGAAACACAAATGAATAAAGTTTATACAACGGGTGGGTCTAATCCTGAATTCTGATTGGTTAAAAGTGCATTCCAGCCGGTGTCTATTCTACAAGTTACCGCTGGCTAAATCTATGACGTTAAAATGTCTATTTACTCTGTTCCACCTGACTGCGCAATCCACTGTCTCATCAACCCAGACAGGGAAATTATAAACTTGATCTCCACTTTAAAAATAATCTAGACATTATGTCACATTTCTTTTAGACTAACATTTAATTTTCAACAGTGGAGATCTGTATAAACCTCGCTGTCTGTCTCTCAGAGTCTGTCTCTCCGACATTTGCAACATTGTTTCAATAGGGGTCGGGGGTAGGGATGAGAGAGAGAGGCAGGCAGCGTTTCTCAGCCAGTCATTTTTATGGATATATACAAAGAAATGTCAATTGAAGAAAGGTGAAACAAAACGAAGTGCAGCTATTTTGCAGTCTTTCCAGCTGGCCTCTACAATAAACATGAGTGTACAGAGCCCTGAGGTAAGCAGAATAGTACAGGTGACCCTGGAATTAGCAGTCAGCAAAAACACTCTCTAGGGAAGGAGAGGACAGAACCTATTGTCATAGAAACAGTGGTGTTAATTTTTTATGAAGAGCGTTGCTATGAGATGGATCCAGGGTCCTCTGCTGTAGAGGGAAAGTTAACTTAAGCAGGTGGTCCTCAATGTCTACAAAGTAATGATCTCAGGAGATGGATAAAAAGCCTATAACAGGATTTGAACAGATATCTTTATGATATATACGTGTACATACTATATACAGTACATTACCGGTCAAAAGTTTTACAACACCCTTTTCTTTTTTTAAAACTATTTTCTACAATGTAGAATAAAACTGAAAACATCAAAACTATAAATAAAACATATGGAAACACATAGTAACCAAAAAAAGTGTTAAACAAATGATTATAACTGCGATTCTGATCCAACCATAAATTCATACATTATGCCCCTGGCCTGAGAGGATGGAAGTTCAACATGTACGCTAATGTTAACTATCTGGCCTAGAGTTTCGTTGCCCATGAGTTAGGCTGGCGAGCAAGCATTTTAGCCAGGTAGCCTAGGACAACAAAAAATAAAAGTGTATGACAGAGTCATAGACTGTTTAGGCAACATGAAAGATGATGGTATTGGCGCTTTCAGAGGTTCGGTTAGTCAACATGTTTTTTTCTACTTGCATGCATACACAACACACACACAGAAATCAGTACCATGCACAGCTACATCATATTTAGCATACGTTGATTGAACTACATCGTTTTTGGTATCTTTTAGTTGTCAATGTATTAGACTAAGCATAGGTGATTAGATGATGTTAAAGTTGAAATGATGCTGGAATAGTGGAGGAAGCTCCTGTTTTCTTCACAAACTGCAATAACACTCTGTGGTTCTAAATCGATAGTTGTAAAATCAATAATAGTCCGAAAATGTCGGAAACATTACCTTACTTGACCATGCTGTAGGTCATGTAAATGTTTGTTACATGCAATACATTTTGAGGACTTCACCGGACAATGTTGCTCTCAGGTTTTTTTAATGAAACAAATGTGTGGTTGAATTTATTCTGCCACTTTTTCTTATTTTTGTCTCTACCTTAGGCCTATATATCAGGGTGTCAAGGCATAGGAACTAACATGTTATAAAGCAAACAAGCAATTATCCCAACGCATAGGTTGTAATATGGCTTGTCTTGGCTTCCCTGGTGACTTTACTCAAACCCTGCTACTGATTTTTCAGCTGTTTGATGCTGGTATACAACAGAAACTGAAAGTAAAATATGCAACAATGTAACTTGAAAACAGGTATCTTAGACATATCACACATAGAACAGATCTACATTCTTCCATTGCAAAACTACCATTCCAGTGTTTTACTTGCTATATTGTATTTACCTTGCCACCATGGCCCTTTTTTGCCTTTACCTCCCTTCTCACCTCATTTGCTCACATTGTATATAGACTTGTTTATACTGTATTATTGACTGTATGTTTGTTTTACTCCATGTGTAACTCTGTGTCGTTGTATCTGTCGAACTGCTTTGCTTTATCTTGGCCAGGTCGCAATTGTAAATGAGAACTTGTTCTCAACTTGCCTACCTGGTTAAATAAAGGTAAAATAAATAAAATAAAATACTGCTCCTCAGACTTGCTTTCAATAACAATGACAGGTCAATAACTCACATTTCTATGTGAAATTTGTCATGGCTCCCAAAAATATATTTCAGCTTTAATGCCCTTTAATCACGACTTCTGCTAAGTTCATGCAGTTGAAATGTAGGAGGAAGTCGGACAATTTTTATCCCCATATTATACAACTTTGAAGGCAGTGAACAACAATGGTCACCAACTCGACAAAAGTGATCCACTCGAGCGCCCCCGCTACTGCAGATACACATGAAAACATGAAATGAGGTGCACAAAAATGATATAACATTCAAAATGGGTAAATCTTTCCTTTAACTGGAACAGTAACGTATAAAACGTGTCCTCGGCTACTGTCAATGCATTTTTACATTACTGTAGTTTCTAATATTACAGTAACCTCGCTGCCACTATAGTAAGTTAAGGAAAGAGCAAGTTGCAATAGATTTTCCTCGACCATAAACCGCGACAGAGAGTAAAAAAGCAACGACGTTTCTTTATCTGTTTGCTCCAGTAAATTACACGACTTTAGTCATTCTTGCTCATTCAAATTAATATAATAATGGACAACTGTTAGGGGCGGCAGGTAGCCTGGTGGTTAGAGCGTTGGACTAGTAACCAAAAGGTTGCAAGATCGAATCCCTGAGCTGACAAAGTAAAAAAATCTGTCATTAACCCAATGTTCCAAGACTGTCATTGAAAATAAGAATTTGTTCTTAACTGACTTGCCTAGTTAAATAAAGGTATAAAATACAGAAACGCATTTTCTGAACTACTACTGGAGGCTTCTTGCCATGGATCATCACTGGAGGCTTCTTGCCATGGATCATCACTGGAGGCTTCGTGCCATGGATCATCAGGTAGAGCCCACTGCTATGATGTGATTGGATGTCGCCCCAGCGATAGACCACAGTCAGTCAAGAACCAAGATATAATTTGGCTGTGTCACAAATGTATTTATTCTTATTCATATTGTGAATGTAGTCTTTATTGTAAAGCTATACAATAGACAAATCATTATTTTGGTGATTTGATTTTTATTTTTGTCTGTAACAAATTACCACCCAGACAAATTTGATGTTTTCTCTGAAATATTTTGTTTTTTCATAAGCAAAAAAACATTAGAATACAAATATCTAATAAAACTAAACCATTATTGAATTTCCTTGTGCAATAACACAGTAATAACCTCTATACAGCTTTATTACTATACATACTGTAAGTATACCCTCATTCTCTTCATAGCTGGCTTATCTGTAATAATAAAATAACAAAGCATTCAAACACAATGAAGCACAGGGATGCTGTGAACGGGTCCCTTTTCGGTCTGAAGAATATCAATGCATGCCTCATCATCACTACTGAAACAATCCAACGGGGGACAAAAATGACAGCCAGACCATTTAGCATGTTTATCTTTGGCCTACAATATATGTACAAAATATACTTCCCACAGGGCAATATACACATAGTTCATGGTCAGGAGAGAATCATAAAACAAAATGAGAAAATTAAATACAGAAATAAAACAGGACACAGATCATCAGAGAATAGAGTTTGATTTGGGTCTCAGCCCATAATAGAAAATAAACTAGATATAGTGCATTATGACTAACAGTTTGCAATTAAGTGACACCACTATGTGAATAATAAGGTCCAGGGGCAAAGGTTGCTGATAAGAAGGAAGCCTCTGAGTAACGTTGAATCTGTGTGTGTGTGATTGTAGGAAGTATGACGTCAAATCTAGGCCTGTAGGGAAGCCTGGAGACAGGTTTATAACACATGGAAGCCGTAGGGTTCAAACCTGAAGCCTTAAAGGTATTGGTGTAAAAACATTATAATCGTGAGCGCTACTATAGTAACTGTCTTGTGTTACAACAACTGTCCTCGTGTGCAGTTGACATTGTCGGAAATCCTTCTGACTGATTATCACCCTCTATTCAGAAACCCTTTAAACGGCCGTTCAGCTCTCGCTCTCTTTCAACAGAGATACTTCATAAACAGTTGCTTTCTTGTTCAGAAAAACTGTCAAATGTAACACTTTCAATACAACACAAAAATAGCTTAGAACAACATTCGTTGTATAAAAGGTAGCAAACACACGAACCATTAAAAAACATTCCCTCTTGAAGCATATTGTCCTACGTTTCACTTTTCAAAGACTACTCTGCACATACAGTTGGCCCATAATCTCTCCTCCAGTCTGGATCCTGATTAGCACCATAGTCTGATCAGTATGGCGCGAACATGGACCCGCACCAATGCAGCTTATCTCAGATCTGATTTGAACAGTGATTTGGTCACATATATGAATGAGAATAGATTAGGCGTCTCTAGAACAAACATTTGTAATGTTATTGAAGGCATATCCTCCACCCCACCTCCCACAAAGTTAACTGCCATTTTCTCATACAACTCTTCTCGTGGAAAATTTCAAAATTAGACATACTGTGCTGTTTTTACTTAGAGAATTGTCCATTGTTATATGCTAGTGTTTTTTTTAGCTGATGCAGGCTTAGTCATACGTCTGAGCGTACAGATAAGAGTCGGGTGCGACCTAAGTATCTGACATACCGTTTGTACTATCTGCAGGAACTCTTCTGTGTGGAAACTTGCATGAAGGAACAGACAACGGTGGCAACGTCAGCAGTCTTAATCTGCACAGGCAAGCTAAACACCTTTTATACACTATGTTCCTCACACCTGTTTGCACACATCTGCGGACTGCCACATAGACAAAGAGGTTGGACTTTTCTATAAAAGCTGAGAGCCAATTCCGTTTGTTTGAGCTATCAACTCTGGACTATGTTGAGTGGATTGTTGACTGCTCCATTTTTACAAATCTTATAATAAAGTTGTTTGAAATAATCTACAGTCTTACTTTAGAATTTCCATGACACTCTCAAAAGACATTGAACAAAATACAAAACTGAATGTACAACTTTTCCCATGCAAAAATAAAAGCTGATCAGTACCCAAATATATAGTACCAGTCAAAAGTTTGGGCACACCTACTCATTCAAGGGTTTTTCTTTATTTTTACTATTTTCTCAATTGTAGAATAATAATGTAAATATCAAAACTATTAAATAAAACATATGGAAACACATAGTAACCAAAAAAGTGTTAAACAAATGAAAATGTTTTTTATATTTGAGATTCTTCAAATAGCCACCTTTTGCCTTGATGACAGCTTTGCACACTCTTGGCATTCTCTCAACCAGCTTCATGAGGTAGTCACCTGGAATGCATTTCAATTAACAGGTGTGCTTTCTTAAAAGTTAACTTGTAGAATTTATTTCCCTATTAATGCCTTTGAGCCAATCAGATGTGTTGTAACAAGGTAGGGGTGGTATACATAAGATAGCCCTATTTGGTGAAAGACCAAGTCTATCCTATGGCAAGAACAGCTCAAATAAGCAAAGAGAAATGACAGTCCATCATTACTTTAAGACATGAAGGTCAGTCATTACGGAAAATGTCAACAACTTTCAAAGATTCTTCAAGTGCAGTTGCAAAAACCATCAAGCGCTATGATGAAACTGGCTCTCATGAGGACCACCACATGAAAGGAAGACCCAGAGTTACCTCTGCTGCAGAGCATAAGTTCATTAGAGTTACCAGCCTCAGAAATTGCAGCCCAAATAAATGCTTCACAGAGTTCACAGAAACCACTACTAAAGGACACCAATAAGAAAAAAAGAGACTTGATTGGGCCAAGAAACATGAGCAATGGACATTAGACCAGTGGAAATCTGTCCTTTGGTCTGATGAGTCCAAATTTGAAATTTTTGGTTCCAACCGCCATGTGTTGTGAGACGCCGAGTAGGTGAACGAATGATCTCGGCATGTGTGGTTCCCACCGTGAAGCATAGAGGAGGTGTGATGGTGCTTTGCTGGTGACACTGTCTGTGATTTATTTAGAATTTAAGGCCCGCTTAACCAGCATGGCTACCATAGCATTCTGCAGCGATACACCATCCCATCTGGTTTGCGCTTAGTGGGACTATCAACAGGACAATGACCCAACACACCTCCAGGCTGCGTAAGGGCTATTTGATCAAGAAGGAGAGTGACGGAGTGCTGCATCAGATGACCTGGCCTCCACAATCACCCAACCTCAACCCAGTTGAGATGGTTTGGGATGAGTTGGACTGCAGAGTGAAGGAAAAGCAGCCAACAAGTGCTCAGCATATTTGGGGAAGACTTCAAGACTGTTGGAAAAGCATTCCAGGTGAAGCTGGTTGAGAGATTGCCAAGAGTGTCATCTGTCTTCAAGGCAATGGGTGGCTATTTGAAGAATCTCAAATATAAAATATAGATTTTTTTTAAACAAATTTAGATTTGTTTAACACTTTTTTGGTTACTACATGATTCCATATGTGTTCTTTCATAGTTTTGATGTCTTCACTATTATTCTACAAAGTAGAAAATATTAAAAATAAAGATAAACCCTAGAACAAGTAGGTGTGTCCAAACTTTTGACTGGTACTGTAAACAAGAAGCAAACAGAACACACAAATAAACAATACATATAAATACAAAATATGAATATTTGAGTACAAACATATTGATGTCTCTGAGCACTCTTGGTCAAATATCACTAGCAGACACTGTAGCAGAGTGTAAGCCAGAGTACTACAGTTGAGACATGTTTAAGTTTTGGTTAATGTCCATGTTATGAATTTGTTTATCACTTGTAACTCCTTAATCAAAAGCCAATAGGTATAATGTTATAATATTAAGTCTTATAATTATAATGCATTCTTTTTATGAAAACATAATTATCCCTGTTGGCTTTGAATAAACTGTCAGACTGTCAGACTGACTGAGATGAATAACCTTTTCAAATATAAAAATTCACCAAAAATCTCCAAACTGAACACTTATGTTTTGTTAAGACATCAATGAAACTCGCATTCTTTTTTACATTCAGGCAGTCTTCTTAAAGAAAACACAATTTAATTCATAGACGTGCCAATACCATAAACTACATTAAACAAGGTGGGAACACTCATTTATAGTATCATTTTGAAGAAATTATACATTTTTAAAAGTACCGAACTTTCATTGCTACAATTCACTTTGGCTTCTCTATCTGAGACAATCTGACAGCCATTTGTAATGTTTGCCTTTCTTTTTCCGTGAATCATTCGTTGAATTGAGTTGAACTTTTGATGGATGCGTAATGTGTTGTTGATGCGTTTCATCCGTCTGTCTGTCTGTGTGTGTGTGTGTGTGTGTGTGTGTGTGTGTGTGTGCTGGCCCAGGGGTACTGGCCCTAAGCTTGGCTCTCCAGTAGTGCTCGGTGGATGTCCTGGAAGGAAGGCCTCTCCTTGGTGTTCCTCCTCCAACAATTCAGCATGATCTTATACACAGAGTCAGGACACAGCACTGGCTGGGGAAGGTAGACCTACAACACATAGACAATCAGGTACAACACAGTAGAACATAGGCAGGTAGATGTACAGCAAAAGAGAGTGAGTCACGGTTGAGTGTGTGTGTGCGTGTTTCTCTCACCTGTCGTTTCTGGTCCCTGAAGAACTCGCCAGTGTTCTCTATGACCTGTTCGTCAGTCAGCTGGGAGTAAGGCTGCTCGTTACAGAAGGTTAGGGTCTCCCACAGAGTCACCCCAAACGCCCACACGTCACTGGCTGTGGTGAACTTACCCTGGGAGTGAAGAGGCAGAACAACAGACATTAGGTGATTTGATTGCTATGGCTTAAAAAGGGGCTAGTTCAACTGATAACCAGAATCTTCATTCACTGGACCATTACAGGAAACATAGACAATTTAATGTTTTATCAGGGATTGTTATAACTAGAGTGCAATGTAGTCAGGTTCATATTGTGAATGGTCTGATAGCCAGTGGCCTCATTCCGTGAAGTAAACTGAGGTATCTACACTACGTATGACCATCAGGGGGGCACCACGTCTCACCAGTTTCCATCCCTCCCTCCCTCAGTCCTACCAGCAGTATGCTCTCCCAGGACATCCATCGTATGGGCAGCACGGCCCGACCCTGGATGCGGTAGTAGTCTCCGCTGTACAGGTTCCTGCTCATGCCAAAGTCAGCGATCTTGATGGTGTAGTTCTTCCCCACCAGACAGTTCCTCGTGGCCAGGTCTCTGTGGACAAAGTTGAGCGAGGAGAGGTACCTCATCCCTGAGGCAATCTGAGTGGCCATGTAGCACAGGTTACTGTAGCTGGAGCAGAGAAGAGAAAGAGAGGAGAGTTGACACCAGCTGGAATGCGGTTTTAGCCAATCAGCATTCAGGATTAGACCCACCCGTTGTATAATATCATCACATAACCTTGTGAAGGTGTAAATACAAACTGTAATACAAAACATCTTCTTACATCACATTTCTACATGTTCTCCTCCGTTTGGCACCGCATAAATGTACTGTATCATAAAGCACGATACATTTTTACAGTTTTGGAATGTCAAAGGGTGAAAATGCCATATGGTGTAACAGTCCGAGGTTGAATTTAAACAACAAAAGTATTGTGAATTGGGTGTAATTCATAACAAAAATGTTAATATTTAACTTTGGCACACATTTGAAAAACACTAATATCATATGTTGCAACCAACCTTAAAATGCATGGTATCATTTATCATTTTTGGTATCATTTTAAATGTCATTTAGAGTTCACATTATCCATTCTGATAGCTGGGCTTATTAGCTATACCATTATACAGGTTCCTGTGGATACAATTACTAGTCTTTAGTTTACTAGATTATTGTGATAAAGCATATTCACTAGCTATTTTAGCTAGTTTACTCCGTTTATAGGCTTACTCAGCTTGCATATTAACTCATGTATTCTAGCTGGTTTGCTAAATACCTTTCTAGCTAGCTAGGTTCAGGGGTGGAAACAGGCCGAAACCCTCAGTTCTCCGATCTCCTCTGTGCTTGTGGCTACAACCAAATGGAAAAATGCACTCCACGCTGCAAGATGACATGTGTTAGTCAATAGTGTAGGGTAATCTGCATTAAAATATATATTTGGAAATAAACTATGAAAGTCTCAATCATTTCAGATTTGTTGTCACATGAGGTGAACTAAACCCCATTTGATAAAATCTATGTGCGGTATAAATCTGTAGAAAGGTCAGAAATCATTTCACCCTAGAACATGCACATGCCAAATAAATATTTAGTATGTATGCCTTGAGAGCCGCTTGATTACGTCGATAGCTTTCAAAGCCTGCCCTCTGGAATTAAAGGGTCAATCTGGGTTTGGTACAAAATATTTGATCATTTTGATCTCATGGATGGTCAATCATTGCCTTCATAGCTCCGTCTATGAATTTGAGAGTTGTTACATCTTTCCATCTGCAGCCCATAGCTGTTGTCTAAAGTGCTGCGTTGTTGTTGTTGTTGTTTGAATCCCAGATTCGCCCTTTAAACCTTGCTCATTACAGACAACACGGTGAAACTTCTACTATGCATTCCCAAATGCTTCCAGTTACAGAAATATTGTTTTCCCCCCACAAACAACAATCTCATTCATACAGGACACAATTCTTTTTGAAAGTGTTTGTGTGTGTTTTTTAAAAGTTTTTATTTTACAGGAACTTCTATATAGACAGTTCCCCAAAATCAGTTTAACCAGCGAGAACCACAATATGGCTGCATGCAAGATGGCACTAATTTCACTTCTCAGTGTGAATGCATCTGAAATAGTCTCTAAATCAGGGTTTGTCAACTAGGTTTGGCTTCAGGCCAAATTTCTTCTGAGCTAATAGTCGGTGGGCCAGGACATAATTAGTATGTAATATTAGCAATTCTAATTGGCCAACACTACAAATGGAACATTTTTAACACATCTGATTAGTACATCATTAATTCAGTGACAATAACAATCATTTGGATCTGATTACGCTCATAAAATCACCATTCAATGATTATTTTTTGTCTATTTCTCTGTGCATTGATTGGTGGGGAAAAGCAGGTCTACGTAGGCTACACTTCTTTTTTAACATCAACATTGGTTCAGAACAAATAGCTTGAAAGGAAGGGAAAATGTTGCTCTCAAAGAAGTATTCAAAAAAAAGGTGGATAATCAAATTGGAAGTTTCAGGATAGAATGTACAGCGAGATATGCGTTCATTTTACCATATTTTCCCAATGCCAAGCCAGTGTGTCTTAACAGCAATGAAAATGTTGCTGCAAATAATTCCATCTCAGATGTCATTATGAATCTAAGCATGGAACTTTCAAAGTGGCTTGAAATGTGAACTGCAAGCTACCCACACATGGCTTTTTTTGGCTGACATGTTCTGTCACTTAAACGGGTTAAATCTGCAGTTGCAAGTAAGAGCGAAAACAGTCGTGGACAAGGTGGAAAAAGTTGAGGCTTTTACTAGGAAGCTTGAGTTGTTCGATTTGGACAGAGGGACCAGGCCACTGCATTGTCACAGAGGTGATGGAAGATTACATCAAGCAGCTGAGGGACAACTTCTCCACCAGATTTGAAGACTACAGCTTGCCCAAGGATATCATTACGTTTGTACTTGATCCTCTCACAGTCCGTCCAGGTGGATAATTCTCCTCCCTTGCCAAGAAAACAATACCCTCGCTGGATGAGGCCGCAACTCAAACTGAGCTGATTGAATTCCAGATTTCGAGCCAAATCAGGGATGCGCTTAGGGGTGCCCAGTTCTTGAGTGCGTTTTGGGTGGCATGCTCAGAGGAATAGAGCACAATAAAGAAATGTGCATTTTATGTGCTAACAATGGTTGGATCGACTTACACCTGCGAGTCCTCATTTTCCTCTTTGAACGCAATATACTCACAACAGGAACCAGCTTTCACATAAGTCAACCGAGGAATCAAAATCACATCCTTCTCACCCGACGCACGCACGCACGCACGCACACACATACACCTCCCTCCCCTCACCCTTTACCTGACAGTGGGTGCGTTGCTGATGAGCGCTAGCTGTCCCTCAGGTTCATGGCGGGACAGGAACTGGTTGAGGTCTCCATTCTCCATGTACTCTGTGATCATGCAGAGGGGGTCACTGCAGATACACACGGCCAGCAGACGGATGATGTTAGGGTCCTTCAGACGAGACATGATCTTAATCTCCTTCAGGAAGTCGTTCCTGATGATAACATAGGAACACAGACAAGGGCAGAGGTTAGAAGTCAGAGGGGAGACTGTGAGAGCTTTGATTAATATATGGGAATATATCGCACAACACACACATTCAAAAGGTGTACTGGTGCTGGAAGAATCACTCAAAAAACATGTCTATGTGGACAATACATCTGAGAGCAGTATGTGCAGACATTCACTGTATTCTCCTATCAGGAACGTGGCCCCCCCTCACCTGGCGTTTTTGTTAGCGTCTGCCCTTAGCATCTTAACAGCCACCAGTACTGGCTGGTTGTCACTGATGTCAAAGGAGAAATCCTCATCCATAAACTCCTGCATGCCCTCTGCCTCACACAGGTGGACCTGTAGGGGGACGAAACATGGAGCCTCTGTTCAACACACTACATCTAATGGTCACTAACGATGGTTCTAAAGAGCCACAAAGGTTGTGAAAGCTTTATCTCGAGCTTAAATCACCAGATGAATCTATTCGATGACCCTGATCAATGTTCTTTATCTCAGAAGGGCATAAGAAATTTGTTTCATTGATGTAATGTAAATCGTTCACAGAATTGATTTCTGTTTACTGTGTGATGTCCAGAGAGCACAAACCTCTCCAAACTGTCCCTCGCCCAGCTTTTCTTTAAAGGTGAGCAGTTTCCTGGGGAACTCTTCCACCGCCACGTCCTTCCCTGACAGCAGGTCCATGGTTAGGGCAGGGACCGCGTACGTGTTGCCCCCAGTTACGCCCTGCAGGTTGACGATGTCTGCCTCGGCATAGTGAGGGACTCCGTCCTGGGCAAATGTTGCCGTGGGAGCCTTGGAGGCTGTCACTGCCACCACTGTGCTGGTCAATGCTGGAACCGGAGAAAAGAGTTGAAGATGAATCAGCAATATGACATGATAATACACAATAGGACATGCCTACAGAATGCAGACATCCCATTTTTCCAACCTCCGTAACCCAACTCCAGCATATGTATTTTCTGGTCATTTAAACCCTGCCTTTGTGTCTACTTACCGGCCTCCTCCGAGCTGTGGGAGAACTCAGGTAGCTTGCGTATCAGTCGTGACGGCTCCTGGTAGTCAGGGCCCAGGGGGAAGATACGCTCGTAGGTGGAGCTAGACTCCTGTTCGCTGGGTGCTGACGATGATGATGATGATGAAGGGTTGTTGTGGCTGTAGGCGAATGTCTCGCTCTGTAGTGACAGACTAGCAGTTAGTTCATCGTCCAGCATCCGCCGCGAGGCCTAGAATAAAGGATGCTGGGGTGAAGAGACACATCTGACCAGTCCTGATTGATCAACACATGGTAAATAGTAAGATTTGTATAATATTTTGCATTTCCTGATAGTAACGAACAGTTACAAACTAACTTTCTCATTCAGAGACATGGTGCATCAAAACGCTTTGTGAATCAGATAAAACGTGTGTGAACAGGCACGATCTCTCACCTTCTCCAGCATCTTTTGCCAGACCTGCCTCCAGAGGATGATGACGATGATGGCAACGAGGATAAAGATGATGGCCACCAGGCAGCCAATCAGAATTCTGGTGTTGCTGTCGTCTATTTTGTGGGTGGGGTCATCCCCTGGGGAGGGGATGGGGGAAGACACCATTCGATTGGATGATAGAATTAACCTCTACAGGATTGGTGGGTCCCCTCGGGACGGTTGAGCTAATGTAGGTGAATGCGATTAGCATGAGGTTGTAAGTAACAAGAAAATTTCCCAGGACATAGACATATCTGATATTGGCAGAAAGCTTAAATTATTCTTAATCCTAACTGCACTGTCCAATTTACAGCAGCTATTACAAGTGAAAGAATACCATGCTATTGTTTGAGGAGAGTGCACAGCTATGAACTTGAAAAGTTATTAATAAACCAATTAGGCACATTTGGGCAGTCTTCATACAACATTTTGAACAGAAATGCAATGATTCGTTGGATCAGTCTAAAACGTTGCACGTACACTGCTAAAATCTAAATTGCACCCGGGCTGGAATAATACATTATGGCCTTTCTCATGCATTTCCAAGACAGTACAAATAAAATGTGCATGGTTTTTTCTTTGTATTATCTTTTACCAGAACTAATGTGTTATAGTCTCCTACATTCATTTAATATTTCCACTAAATTCAAAGTATTTCCTTTTAAATGGTATCAAGAATATGCATATCCTTGTTTCAGGTAGTGAGCTATAGGCAGTTAGATTTGGGTATGTCATTTTAGACGAAAATTGAAAAAAAAGGGTCCGATCTTAAAGCAGGAAGTGGGTTTTGGCCACAGCCATTGCTCACGGGTGGGAGTGTGTGGTAAAAGAGGTAAAAACTGATAAAGCGTGTGTGCAATGCATGTGTAGTGGGAACTGACCTGGTTGAGTGCTGGTGGGGGGGCCACTGCCAGTCTTGGGTGGAGCCAGGGTAGTATTGTACATGGCTGTGTCTGGAAGAGAACAGACGTAAATCACAACAAAGCACTGATAATACTTTACAGATGAATATTCAAACCAAACAAGGTGTGTTTTCTCTACAGCACATGATTTAGAGGTGATCTCTTGTGTGTGTGTAAACATTTACCTGACTGGAAGGTGATTTCGCTAAACATCATCCAGGCGTCAGCGAAGTAGAAATGGCACTTCATAGCACTGGCCATGTGATTGGCCAGAGAGACAGTGATGAATCGGGCGCTGGGATTGACGTCGTCCACCACAGGGCTGAAGGAAAGGGGCGTGGCCTCCCAGTCAGCCTCGGAACGGAAGTAACACACCACCTGGCGGAATGCCTTGATATGCTGCATGAACATGTTGTTACAGTGCACCTAGAGACAGAGAGAGATGGGTGAGCAAGAGGGGAATACGTTGTGGAGACTGAAATCTGTGAAAATGTGGTCTGTTGATTGGAAAAAGGGTCAAGAAGCTGAAAGATTTAGAACTGTAATGCCTGTAATTTGGGAATTAAAAAAATACCAACTCCCCTTACGCAGACTGTAAACAACTGGGAGATAACAGCCCCTGACACCAGCACCCACCCACCCACCCACCCACACCTTCATGGTGGTGAAGTTGCGTGTGCGGTCGAACTCGAACATGATCTCCACGTATCCGTTGGGGAAGCTCTCGTTGGTCCAACCTACGTAGTCGTAGCCAGGCCACACATTGTAGACGTGGCTGTGGGTGAAGTCATCTAATCCACACATCCCATCAGTCAGCTGGCCCAGGCCCTCCGTCATACTGGAGATGGAGAAGATAGAGAGAAGAACAGATAAAGATATAGCTCAGAGTTGGCGGATTTTGAGGTAGTCAACTAAAAATATGTTTTTTGGGGTGAACCAGAGAGTCTCTGTGTTGACAACCTTGCTTGACACATAACAATTGCTATTTTCATGTTTAATTACCAAGTATTTATTTTACAATGCACAATATTCATTTTGGGAAGCTTGAGAGAAACTATTCCGCTATCTGTTTGTTCAACTTCCCTCCACCGACCACTAGGTGGTAGCATCATCTTTTCCACATTCAACATCTCATCTTGGCAGTGGTATCAAAACCTGAGCCATTTTCTCTTCTCAGACAAAATTCACAGACTCAAACTCAGAGAGAGAGGGAGAGAAAGGGAAGCAGAGAGAGAAATAGAGATAGAAGTCTGTCTATAGCAGAGAAACTGAGGGCAGCGTCATGGAGGAAATTATTCAGCACACATTGACTCAAACACCAACACAGAAAGGCAGCAAGGATACCCATATAGTCATTTATGTTCTCAAAAAGTCAAGTTTTAGTCCAAAGACACTGACTCAAACTCTCGCACGCATTTATGCACCAGAAGTCATGTGTCGGTGTAATTGTCTCCGTGTGTGTTCGTAACAGTGCAGAGAAGCATTCTTGTGTGTGTGTATGTATGTGTGTGTGTGTATGCGTGACAAAACCACAGTGACCCATGCCTTTGCGCTGTGCCTTTGCGCCTTTGCGCCTTTGCGCTGTCTACATCCTGCCGTAACTACAGCAACCAGGCAATAACAGGGCCAGCGTGGAACCACAACTCCGGGATTGGTGAAGGAAGGACAAAAGGAGGAGAGGAAGAACTGAGGATGAGGTTGGATAAACCGAGAGAGAGGAGGGATACTTTAAGACAGGCAGAATGAAAAGGAGAAAGAATAAGGAGATGAAGAAAAAGAGAAAGGAGGAAGAGCAAGATGATGAGGGAGGATGGAAGTAGGAGCGATGCACACCCACCTGTAGATGACGGCTCCGTCGTACACCGAGTCGTTGAAGTGGACAGGCTGTCCCTCTAGACTCATCTGTTCTCCTGCTGGAGCGTTGTAGGACACCAAACCGTCTGGCAGAGAGAGGGACTCTGTATTAGCCTACTGAACTGAATCCTAAACACTGTTTGCCGAACTCTGTGTAAAGGATGTCACGCTGTTTCTTTGCGTGTACAACTTCCTCCTGATTCCACTCACACTGAAGCTCGATCCCAGGACCTCTGCCTTGCTAGCACACGTGACCAACCTCCTGAAGCGTCTTACCAGTCAGTGCCATGTGAAAGGCTAGCAATTCGGCGGCGCAAGTGGCGACACTTCAGGCTGAGGAGTAAGTTTCACACATCCCCATGTGCTACATATGTCTACCTATGGTTCACAATAGGGAGCTCCTCCACATCTCCCTTTCTCCTCCCCCTGTCTTACCGAGCCATTCACAGCCGTAGAGCTCCACCCTCATGCAGACGTTCATAGAGTGGTCTGAGACGGGCATGAACCTCACGAAGCGGGCGATGATCGGAGGCTCCAGGTCCTTCAGCATGATGTCATATGCATTCCTGTTCCCCTCAATGACCTATAGCCATGTCACCCACAGATAATAATCAATCAATCAATTAGCCAAAAATAATAAGCAACAACTCACCCTTTCCAGTTACCTTAGTCACCTAGATCGTCCTCACAAATCACCAGTAGTACCATTATCAATCAATATTTATGATCAACATTTTTATATTCCTGTCCCTGTCAACCAATAATCAACTTCATCAATAATAAAACTGATTGATTACCTGGTTGCCTTGCCTGTTCCTCCAGGAGATCCAGCGGCTGCCGTCACGGCTGTATTTGATCTTGTACATCTGGGCAAACTCGTTGCCGATGCCCCCTGCGTGGCGGCCCTGGGTGCCCACCAGGGTGATGAAGTGGAGGGAGCGCAGGTCTACCTGGAGGAACTCCTTCAGGCTGTCTGGTTCCACCGTTCTCTCTGGACACCACGCGCCATCACCCTCCTCAAAGTCCAACCTGAGAGAGGGAGGAGAGGAGTGGGGAAGTAGAGGGAGAGAGGAGAGAGGAAGATAACGCATAGAAAAAAAGAGTGTGAAAATGAGCGAAAGGGAGGCAGGAGAACACAGAAAGAGAGAGAAAGGGTGGAGGGAAAGGAGAGCTGAGTGGAAAGTGAGTGTGGTGGCTGGATGTCAGTTCATATAGCCTATTAAACAAACACCTTTGTCGTAAATTAATGTGAAAGTGTTCATTTAGGGCTGAGCTGGCAAGGGAGAGGGGAAGCTAGGTCAGAATAAAAATAACATAGATTACGTTCCTTACACTGAGTGCAGGCCACCCACACTCTCCAACACGCACACGTATGCACACACACATTCACTCTCTCTCTCTCGGTTTCTTTCCCTCTTGCTCTTTCTAGGCTTATCCTCAATAAGCTGAGAGCGGGAATTGATGTGCAGTTTATTGAAAACACACACACGGACACACGCTATTGAAAACTTTTGTGTGTGAGTGCATACGAGTGTACATGAGAGTTCATGTGTGTAGTTCTGGGGGCGCATGTATGTGTCCAGTCTACTAAATTGAAGTTGAGATGTATGTATGTATGTATACACTGAGTGTACAAACCATTAGGAACACATGCTCTTTCCATGACATAGACTGATCAGGTGAATCCAGGTGAAAGCTATGATCCCTTATTGATGTCACTTCAATCCACTTCAATCAGTGTAGATGAAGGGGAGGAGACTGGTTAAATAACAATTTTTAAGCCTTGAGACAAATGAGACACAGATTGTTTGTATGTGTCATTCAGTGGGTGAATGGACAAGACAAAAGATTGAAGAGCCTTTGAACGAGGTATGGTAGTAGGTTTGCATACCGGTTTGTGTCAAAAACTGCAACGAGAGTTTTTCATGCTCAACAGTTTCCCATGTGTATCAAGAATGGTTCACCACCCATAGGCCAATCCAGCCAACTTGACACAACTGTGTGAAGCATTGAAGTCAACATGGGCCAGCATCCCTGTGGAACACTTGACACCTTGTAAGTCCATGCCCTGACGAATTGAGGCTGTTCTGAGGGCAAAAGGGGGTGCAACTCAATATTATGTTTTGTACACTCAGTGTGTGTGTGTGTGTGTGTGTGTGTGTGTGTGTGTGTGTGTGTGTATACAGTACCTGCCGTATCTAGCAGCAGTCGACTCAGACCACTGACTGGAGGCTGAGATGTCTTCATCCTGAATCTGCCCTCCTGACATCCCCAGAGGGTACCGACACACACCTACAACACAAGACAGCTTTTAGTACACACACATGCAAACACAGAGTCACGCACACACCCAAACATGCGCTCAAGTATGAACAGCCCGTTATTGAAACAATGTAAAGCCTATGCTTAGCTCAAGGAGCTACCACAGGCAAAGTTACTCGTCACGCGAGCACAGTTCACTGGACCACCTGCACTACACCAAGTTGTGTGGTGGTAACTCTTACTGAGGTCTCAGACATAAACACACAGTCTGTATTGACCTGGATTATGTGTCTAATCTCCTCCACCTGGTGCCATGGTTTTAAACACTATATATTTTAATCATAACTCCCCCAGCCCAGCCCAGCCAGACCAACCACAGTGGTGTTGTCTATAAACCATAGACCTTCAGACATTAATCATTATTATGAATTATTATAAACCACAGACATACACCCTCCTACTCCCTTCCTCTAAAATCAAATCTCGAGTCATCACAATCTGAAATTGAGAGAGCGGTGGGCGTTTAGTCAGGGTCAGGGTGGGCACAAAAACACATCCCCTCTCCCCAGCACTAAGAGTGTGGTTACTTTATTGAAATAAAGAGCAGGGATCCATTCAACCTCTCTGCCAGTGCAAACGTAAGGGGTAGTGAGTGTGTGTGTTTTAGAGAATACCCTCTTGCTCCTGTGTGGTCTTTCCCCTGTAGCAGAGTGGAGCCGATCAAAGTTAACTGTGGGCGTTTGAACATTTCATCCTGTTTCACTGTGATCCGCTGGGCAAGCGGGTAACTACTTGTGAAATGGAAGAGATGGTATCTTTTAACTTTTACAAGCCTGAAATAGAATTTCTTTACTTTGTTGCTGTTTCTGGAAGTAAAAATAGAAGGTGATTTTCCATCAATATTAGGGTTAGGGCTGGGAGTTTATGGATTATTTATTGAGGTTAATAATAATCACTGGCCATAGCATTGCTTCAACGGTCTTCTCTACTCAGTAGAAAACTGATGCTAACCATTACAGGTTTTCTCAGTTGCTAAAACACTAAAACCCATTGGCTGAAGAAAGTCCTCAGTTGCCTGAACTCATTTAGCTAATTATGCCGTCTGTTGTCAATACCTTAAACCATTTCACATGGTAAAACACCATTTGCAGATCTCACTTCGACTTTTCAGCAAAACTCTGAACACATTCTCATTCTCCAAAACACATTCTGCACTCTAATGCACATGTCATCCATACTGGTAAACACAAGTGGCAACAATCAAATACAAATAGAGAACACATGTCATTCATTGAACACAACCACTCAAAATGTATTTAACCCGCTTCAAATGCTGCGACACAACCAATATACGCCAGTTCAGAGAGCAAACAGGTTGTTGAAGGTGGGAAGGAGAAAGTCTGAGAATGGATAGAAGAAACAATGTGAGAGGACGAGTGAGTATGCGAGGTGGGCGATGAGGAGGAAGAGGAGGAGGGCAAGAAAGAGGAAGAGGAGGACAAGAAAGAGGAAGAGGAGGACGAAGAGGAAGACAAAGAGTGGAAATATCTGATGAAATTCCAGCAACAGTTGTAGACCATGTTGTTGTCCATGGACTGACAATGAGGGAAGCAGGTCTTAGAGTGCAACCCAATTTGAGCCGATTTTCTGTGTCCATCATAGTAAGGACATTCAGAGAAGAGAACAGGTACAGTTCACTACTGTATTTTTGTAATTGCAAATTTACTGTACTGCACTATATGCAGCTGTTTCAATAGACATTTGTAAGGTGAATCACTGTGTGTATTGTACTGCATGAAAATGTTTTGTAACTGCACAACTACTTTTTGTAGAATTGCAAGGCTGCCACATGCAGGTGGAAGGACAGCTATATTCACTCGGGAGCAAGAGGCCGTTATGGTTGGCATGATCCTTCAAGATAATGCAATACAACTCAGAGAAATCCAGGAACGAGCGATACAAGACAAAACATACTTCCAGAGAATCGACAGTGTGAGCATTTCCACAATTGACAGTGTCCTCCAACGTAAAAGGATGCGAATGAAACAAGTATACAGAGTACCTTTTGAGCGCAACTCACCAAGAGTGAAAGAACTGAGAGCTCAGTATGTGCAAGTAAGTGTACATTCAGAAACATTTACTGTAATCCAGATTGTCTACAGTACTAACACATACTATGTGAATGACATTACTCTTCAGTACATACAATGTATGTGAATCAGAAGCCTAATTGTACTCTACAGTATAGCTGTTACGGTGCGTGAATGAGGACCCAAAAGCGAATTAACTTAGACAGAGCTTCTTTAATTACCAAACATAGGTAGGCTCAGACGGACCGGCAGATTCCGACAGGACAAGACAAGGTTACAGCAAACATGACGACAGTCTGGTTCAGGCATGAAACACAACAAACAAGAATCCGACAAGGACAGGAACAAAAACAGAGAGAGATATAGGGACCTAATCAGAGGGAAAAAGGGAACAGGTGGGAAACGGGGTGAATGGGTAGTTAGGAGGAGACAAGGCACAGCTGGGGGAAAGAGGAGGAGAAAAGGTAACCTAACAACGACCAGCAGAGGGAGACAGGGTGAAGGGAAAGGACAGAGACAAGACACAACATGACAGTACATGACAATAGCACTGTCTCTGTACGACTTACAAAATCCTACATACAATATATTGTATTTCTACACAGACAATATTTGACTTGGAATCCTTGGACAGACCCCATGTGTTCATCTTTGTCTATGAAGCAGGCTTCAATCTAACAAAGAGGAGAAGGAGAGGCCGAAACATGATTGGACAGCGGGCCATTGTTGAAGTCCCTGGTCAACGAGGTGGCAATGTCACAATCTGTGCTGCTATCAGCAACCATGGTGTTCTACCTCACCATGTTACACTCGGGCCATATAACACCCAGCACCTTCTAAGATTTATTGCCAATCTAAGAGATATCTTATTTGAGCAGCAGGTTCAAGAGCATCAGGATCAAGAGCTAAATGAGAATCCCATTCCCACCTATGTGATAGTGTGGGACAATGTCAGTTTCCACCGAGCTGCTCAGGTAAGGGAATGGTTTAACATCAATGGGCAGTTTATGAACTTGTACCCTTGAGAGCCGTGTTTGATTTTGAACACAGGTAAAACTGTTTTGAGGCAAATGTTTCATTTTGCGAGAGGAGTCAGAGGTTATGTAAATACTGCTTGAAGATGAGGTTTTGTGTTGAATGTTTTCAGGAAATGGGTCAAGGTTTCAGAAATAGTGTTTAAGCAATTGAGAAAAACTGTAACTTGGAGACAACTGAACCAATGTCTTCTCTGCTTTCCGGCTAAACATTTCCCCAAACTATCTGAATGTGTGTGTGTGCGATAGCACAGGGTCACGCTGGTCAGTATGAGTGGCAGAGGAAGTACAAAGGGACACAGAGAGAGAGCGAGAGAGAAAGCGAGAGAGCGAGAAATACTTGTGTGTTTATGTGTGTGTATACTGAAATGTACAGAGTGTGTGATATCTTGGGGTCAGGCTGGTTCCAGGGAGTGGAGGAGGAAGTGCAGGCCAGGGAGACTTTCCCTTCAGCATGGCCCCTCAGCTCACTTTTTTATCCTTTCTTTTTGTCTTCCTTCCCTCTTCCAAATGTTTGCTTAAACATCAATATGGGGAAACCTCTCAGGGTTCGTCCTGGCAGTGGCGGTGAGACTCACTCCAGAAACAGATCCGTCCCAAAACAAAAAACTATTCCAGATGTGAGGCTACCTTCTCCTCTGCACCTCCTCCTTTCCTCCCTCCCATTCTCCTCTCTTTATCTTCTCCTGTCCTCCCTCCCCCATCTCCTGCCTCCTTCATGCTTAGACAGACATGTCAGCCATAATCACCACACACTTTTCATATTTTCAGTCTATTAGTGGTACCCTTGGTAACATAATTGCGATCAAATGTGATAACATCTGCAATTCCTCCAATAATAATGTCAGTTTTGATTCATGTGTTGTATTCGGGAACATTTCATTGGCTCTCCAGGCAGCTCTAAGACTCCATAAGCGAGCAGTGAGCAAAACATCCATACAATGTTTTACAACAGTTGACTAAACTCTGGTTAATTAATTAAATGAAATCAAATGGATTCACACTGTAGATTATAATACAGTGTGCACAGTATTCATTTGCACAGATCTGTGCACTTTTGCGTGATGAAAATGCTGTGCTTAAAGGTCGACTTTGGGCAAAAAACCCAAAATAACAGCTTTAAACTGTATAACAATGCACCACCATACCAGATCATTTAATGCTTTAAAAAAAGATGAATAAGATATTTGGCTACAGAAGTGCCATTTCTTACCTATCTCTACAGCTTCCATCCAAAAACAAATCCTGTGAAATGACGTCAACACATACTGGAGCTGTTAGGGGCCAGCTACATTGGCTAACATAGCTAACGAACTAGCTACGTCGATTGCGGAGCACATGACCAGAATGACAAATCGATGAAGCACCGAAGGCAGAGCACATTTCTGTTTGAAAATTGAGAAAGAGGCAGAGTTGGACAATTTTTCATGCTGAAAGTCGACCTTTAATATATGGGGAGACTAGGCCTGACTTTGCATGCATTCACAGAGCAATTGATTGTTGTTTTCAGACTAGAGTAACTGAAAAATCACAACATTATTTACCTGATATTTAATGAATGAAGCGTGCCAATATTAGTGTCATAGCAGGACACAAATACAACAGAATGAAACTCTGAACAACCACATTATGTGGGATTCACTTGGTACAAAAAGAAAACTGTTCCATAATAAGGTCATTTCCCATTAACTACAGCCAGACAGATTCATTGGCTCATCCCTAGAGACAATAGAGGAGAAAGCAGAAAAATAATTTGTAATTGCCTTGGATGTAATTGGTGAAAATAAGTCATTGTCAGTGGCTCAGACCACACCCTAAACTAAAGCACGCAATAAAGGAGGAGAGAGAGCGAGAGAGAGAGGCGTTTTTCAGTGCGCCGGATGAACGTCTCTCCTAAATGTTGGTTTGTGGGGTGTTTATCTAGCTTTCCCTCAGGGGTGACCCATGGGGCACTTCTGAGGACTTACTATTCACTTGTGAGGACCAGGGTAGCCTAGTGGTTAGAGTGTTGGACTAGTAACCGAAAGGTTGCAAGTTCAAATTCCCGAGCTGACAAGGTACAAATCTGTCGTTCTGCCCCTGAACAAGGCACTTAACCCACTGTTCCTAGGCCATCATTGAAAATAAGAATTTGTTCTTAGCTGACTTGCCTAGTTAAATAAAATAAAAAAACAACAACAATTGATTCCCATTCAAAATCCTATTTTCCCTAAACCTTAGCCCTTAACTTAAACCCTAATTCTAACCCTTAACCTAACCCCTCAGCCTAAAATGAGGACCAGCTAAATGTCCTCTCATTTCTGAATTTTCCTTGCCTTCCTTGTACTCACAAGTGTAGTAAAATGTGTATACATACACACCGTCTAAAAATAAAAGATCCCCTCTGAAAAGGTGGAAAAATACCAGCCCTGTGTGGAGCGAGAAAGAGAAGAAAACATGTTTTTTCAGATAGGTGCAGTGAAATGTGTTGTTTTACGGAGTCAGCCATACCAGTACAACGCACCTGGAGCAAATGAGAGTTTTTCACCTTGTCAGTATGGGTATTCAAATCAGCGACCTTTTGGTTACTGGCCCAACGCTCTAACCACTAGGCTACCTGCTGGACGAACACTCTCACATCCATATTGGCACATACTCTTACAGGTCACACACGTAAGCACACACACACACACACACACACACACACACACACACACACACACACACACACACACACACACACACACACACACACACAGATCCAGCTCCAAGTGGCTTCTTTCCCTCTCTCACCACTTTTTCTTCTCTGTGCTCGTGCTCTGGCCAGTGAAAAGCAGGCTTGTTTCATAGTGCTTGATGTCTAACCACAGACTCCAAACACACACACACACACACACACACAGTACTCTGATATTATACTCAATGTTGTCCTTGGCCATCTTGTGTAAACTGTCTCATAGCCTTTCTATTGTAATATGATGAGAACAATATCTCCAGCGCAATGGCTGTACCCAGCCTTGGTGGGAGTTTATTTTTGTGTGTGTTGTGCATGCAGAGTCTGTGGTTAATGCATTCCAGACATACTGACAGCAGGAAAGTATATTGAAATGGGCTTCCCATGTGTATTTGCTGGGATTGTTGATTACTCAGAAGTGGTGGAGTGCAGAGTACTAATGCACCCGAACATGGCCAAAGTTCATTTAAATTCATGCAACAAAATGTTCTAAATCCCAATTATCCCCCATTGTGGAGAATCATTTTGCTGACGGAAAGTGAGAGAGAAGTCTTAATTATCTCCAGATTTCAAATCCTCTAAACTGGGCAAAGATTCTTTGAAACACCCGAGAATGGATGAGGGAATTGTGCGTCTGTCCGTCCCTTGTCACTCTACAGTTTTGCTTGGGGTCTCGTTGACTCAATCACAGGTACTTACTGTGTCTAACTGTAATTCTGCTGCAAGGATGGAGAGGAAAAAAACAGAAGGCAGGAAATATGCATTGCTGAATTTAGTAGCACTGAGATGCATGGTGATGCCAACTTTCCCCTGTTTAAAATTCCTGAGCAGTGTAGTTATACCATCTCTGTCTTTCCCATTTCCATTCTGAGTGGGCGACATGCTTTCACTGTAGAGTAGGAGCCATAGAGACTGGAATAAGCCTGGAGTAGAGATAGATGGAGAAATAGAGGTGGATTCAGGTTGGGATAAGACTGGACTGTAGATCAAGTAATATGGATAGACTAAAGCTGTATACTGTCAAGCTGACCACTCTGCTGTATGTCCGGAGCACATCTCATAAACCCGGTCAGAGACTTCTAGCAACAGAGATGACGAGTTGTAGACAGGCCTGAAAACAACCACAGCACCCACCACTTCACTGCTCAGTCCCGTTGGAGAGAACACCCATTTTGTATAAACCTTCTCTCTCTCTCTCTGTCTGCCAATATAGCAACATGAAGGCATGAAGGCTCTTCAGAGGAGGAAGGGGAGGACCATCCTCCTCAGTGAATTTCTTAAAAATAAAAATGGTAAAACATTTTAAAAAGGTATCATTTTGAGATAAAACTATACTAAATATGATCACATGTAACCAAATAATTGATTAAAACACACTATTTTGCAATAAAGGTCTATAGTAGCCTTGACAGCACTCAGGGTAGCACCAGGTGTAGCCGGATGGTTCTCACCCCCTTCCATAGACTTACACAGTAATTATGACAACTTCAGGAGGACGTCCTCCAACCTATCAGAGCTCTTGCAGCATGAACTGATATGTTGTCCACCCAATCAAAGGGTGAGAGAATTAATATAGTACTGAAATCATAAAATGTGGTGAGTAGTTGACTCAAAGAGAGAGAAAGACAATAGTTGAACAGTTTTAAACTATTTAATTTCTTCCAAAATGAAAGAGAAGCAAGAGAGAGTCATTTTATTTCCAGTTTCACTTAGGCCTACTTAACTAGCAAATGCAACTAGCCAGTTAAGCCTACTCAAACACCCTGTTCAAACAGAGGGATGCTATGTTAGCTAGCTGGCTTTGACTATCCAACGCAACACTGGAACTCTTCCAAGTCATTGTAAGCTTTTGGTTTTACTACGGTGCATTTGGAAAGTATTCAGACCCCTTGACTTGTTCCACATTTTGTTACGTTACAGCCTTATTCTAAAATGTATTAAATAAAAAAATATCCTCATTAATCTACACACAGTACCCCATTAATGTCAAAGCGAAAACTGTTTTTGGACATTTCTATCAACCATTTAGCAATGTGTTAATGCAGTGTCAATACACTGCACCTATGTAAATGCATATAAAGGCAAATGCATATGGTTTTGGAACCTTAAGTGAAGTGGTGGTGTGCAACCACACTACCAGGCAGAAGGGTGAAGAGTGCAATATGGACTGTAAAGAGTTAAAGCTGGAATCCTTAATGGTGAAACTTCCACCTTCTAACAGGACAACGACCCTAACCACACAGCCAAGACAATGCAGGAGTGGTTTCGGGACAAGTCTCTGAATGTCCTTGAGTGGGCTAGCCAGAGCCTGAACTTGAACCCGATCAAACATCTCTGGAGAGACCTGAAAATAGCTGTGCAGCAACGCTCCCCATCCAACCTGACAGGGTTTGCGAGAATCTGCAGAGAAGAATGGGAGAAACTCCACAAATACAAGTGTGCCAAGCTTGTACTCCTTTTAAACGGCGCTGGCTGCCACTGGTGTGTCTAGTGTGTGTTTTGTCACTCCACTGTTAAAGACGTTGCAGTTTTGATGTTTGTTCATGAAAGTCCATGAAAATAAATTGTTGTTTCCCTGCACCAAGCCACAGAAAAATAAAAGTTTACAGCATATGTAACATAGGCTTTGTTCGCTTCGAGGCACCCCAGACAATTTTGTGAGAAATGTTCTGGTGTGTTTGTAGTTTGCCTGGAGCAGGCTTTAATTAAAAAGCAATGTTAATGTGAAGAACTGACTCTACAATTATCTCCCCCTCTCTCAGAGCAGACTGCCACAGCTGTAAAAGACCACGCACCACACACACACAGTCTTGTACAGCTAACCTTGTGGGGACACGCAATTCAGTCCCATTCAAAATCCTATTTTCCCGAACCCCTAACTTAACCCTAACCCGTACTCTTACCCTAACCTTAACCCAAAAACCTAACCTTAACCCTAGCTCCTCACCCTAACCCTATAACTAACCTTTGCGCCTAACCCTTAACCCAAAACCCCCTAGAAATAACATTTGACCTTGTAGAGTCCAACAAAATGTCTCCAGTTGGTCATATTTGTGTTATTTTACTACTCCCCCCACACACACACACACAGAGTTTGGCCTTGTGCCCTGCTCTTTATCCAATTATAAACCTCTATTTAATGACAACAGCTCTATAATGTTGTCATACGTACTATTGTCCCAAGTCATTGTATTTATCAGGAGTTGACTCAGATTTTCTCTCTGTTGCCTACTGGTTGTCAGTGATCCGTCTCTGCTCAACAAGCGTTGCCTCTGGGTTTCCTTGTAAAATATAATTGGTCATCTCATTGACATCACACTGTGTGAAGCACACATAGAGTGGTAAAAGTGGAGAAAACCATGGACACCAGAACAGTCCTACTCATATCGAAGAGACAACAGCAGCAATTAAGGCCACCACATGGACAAACACACACAAGCACGTGCACACACAGCTCCCCATACCGTTCCCACGGCAACACTCACCTGGGTTAACCTGTGAGGTGACGCCTCCTACCAGATAGAGAAGGATGAGCAACGGAAAGTGTTTGTCCCACAGGCGCTTCATCCCACACACACACACACACACACACACACACACACACACACACACACACACACACACACACACACACACACACACAGAGAGGGTCTTCAAACCTGAAATCAATGGGAAAACAACAGACAGTCAAAATATGTCATACAACTTGGAATATTTGGACTGTGATGAAATGAAACAGAAGTTCAAGGGTCCGTGTTTGGATCCATGTGGTATATTCAGACAGTTGATGCGGTTTTATGTCTTTCCTCCAGGGAACCAGACCATCTGAGAGGTTCTATGGGAAAGCTACAGCTTTTACTGGAGGAATGGTTTTCATTTGCTCAATAAAGACAATAATTGCTGTCTAAAAGTGGAATTTCCATTCATCATTACCTTAACACAAGCGAATAGCAAAGGGATATTAAAGTCAAACTGGCAGGGATAATTCAACATTACAGTAGCCAGCTCTAAGGAATAAAAATGTACATAAAACTGTACCTATACAGCTAAACATCTAATAGTAAATGTGTGTGGGTGTGTTAGAGAACTTCAGACAAAAGGAGGTAGGAATAAATTCAAAGTGAGAGAGAGAGAGAGAAGCAGAGTGGGCCACCACAGACATTACCACAGTGGGACTGATTATACAGCGAGACAGAGACAGGTCCAGCAGGACTCCTCTCTTCGACAGACCCAAACAGCCAATGGTCTAACCTCAAAGGAAAAGTTGATGTCTACTCACAGTGATCTTGAACAAAGCATTTGGTAATTGACTCTAGTCTTGTGTGGTTGTCTGGCCTCCCACTTGCATAATGATCTAGTAAAAGGTGTGTGTGTGTGTGTGTGGGGGGGCACATGTAAACTCTTTACCGTCATTCTAACTCGTTGTTACATAATCACAATCAGTCTTAGTACGTGGCTTGCTCACTGTGTCAATAGCTTGTTATGGAAGAAACACCATGCTGCATTTAAAGCATTGGGAACAAAATGGTCATGTGGTAATGTTCATTTATTACTGGAACGACTGGATCATTAGTGGTTGTTATATCTTTGCTTGTATAAAATAGTGCAATATGGACTGTACAGAGTTAAAGCTGGAATCCTTAATGGTGAAACGTCCATTTGGGATATTACAACAAGTTACTGCAGCCAACGAACACTGTTTTTTCCCTCTTCCGACATCACTGCACAAGCGATAGAACAACAAAATATGCAATTCAATTCAATTTGACCACACTGCTCAACACACCTCACCTCCGTTTCGTTCACAAAATAAAAACAGTAACAACGGTGCTGTGGACGGACAGTGGAACTGTTTCCCCTAATACAGATTCCATGTTTAAGGTGGAGAGATCAGAAAGCCAAAGGGGAGGTTCCCTGGTCTTTATCCTATGCCAAAGAGGTACGAGTGAGTGTGTGCGCACGCAAAGTTTTCAAATGTTCATTCCGTACTAAACACAACATTCTCTTGGCCGTGCGTAGGAGTGGCTGATAGGGCAACATGTCAGGATCCAGCAGCAGAACACACACACACACACACACACACACACACCTACTAAATGTCTCCTTGCCCTCTGCAGCAAACACTGACACATGCTCACAATAAGCAGGCCATTGAGTGCCACTGTCAGACATCAGTGTAAAAGCTGGAGCTTCATACAGTTGGCTATGTACAGGGCTTTATTCTGGTTGTGGGAAACATACCCTATACATACAAAAGTATGTGGACACCCCTTCAAATTAGTGGATTCGGCTA
This sequence comes from Oncorhynchus mykiss, assembly GCF_013265735.2. Classification (NCBI taxonomy): domain Eukaryota; kingdom Metazoa; phylum Chordata; class Actinopteri; order Salmoniformes; family Salmonidae; genus Oncorhynchus; species Oncorhynchus mykiss. Next base: position 29,239,019 of record NC_050570.1, read on the forward strand.
TTTCAGCCACACCCGTCGTTGACAGGTGCATAAAATCGAGTACACAGCCATGCAATCTCCATAAACAAACATTGGATATAGAATGGCCTTACTGAAGATCTCAGGGACTTTTAATGTGGCACGATCATAGGGTGCCATCTTTCCAGCAAGTCAGTTTGTCACATTTCTGCCCTGGTCAACTCTAAGTGGTGGTATTGTGAAGTGAAAACTACTAGGAGCAACAATGGCTCAGCTGCGAAGTGGTAGGCCACATAAGCTCACATAACGGGACCGCAGGGTGCTGAAGCGCATAGCGCTTAAAAATCATCTGTCCTTGGTTGCAACACTCACTACCAAGTTCCAAACTGCCTCTGGAAGCAAAGTCAGCACAATAATGGTTCACCGGGAGCTTCATAAAATGTGTTTCCATGGCCGAGCAGCAGCACACAAGCCTAAGATCACCATGCGCAATGCCAAGTTTCGGCTGGAGCGGTGTAAAAGCTTGCCTGCCATTGGACTCTGGAGCAGTGGAAATTAATTCTCTGGAGTGATGAATCAGGCTTCACCATCTGGAAGTCGAACAGACAGATCTAGTTTTGGCGGATGCCAGGAGAACGCTACCTGCCCCAATGCATAGCGCCACCTGTAAAGTTTGGGGCTGTTTTTCGTGTTGCGGGCTTGAACCGTTAGTTCTAGTGAACGGTAACGCTATAGCTAGTAACGCTATAGCACACAATGACAATCTAGACAATTCTGTGCTTCCAACTTTATGGCAATGCCCCCGTGCACAAAGCCAGGTCCATACAGAAATGCTTTGTCGAGATCTGTGTGGAAGAGTTTGACTGGCCTGCACAGAAATGTTCCCTCTAAACTATGCACACACGCAGAAGCCAAGCAGCTCCCTGGGACTGCCCATCAGCAGAATAAATACTGTATCAGCCCACTGAGAGAAGCACGAGATTGAACTTCACTCAACTTTCTAGAATTTTCCCTGTTAGTTAGTTAACACTATCAACGTTTCCCTTTACTGTGGAATTGGGTTAGAAACAATGCAATATTGGCCACTTTCAATTCAACACACCGAAACCAAACAAACTATGCAAAAGATTTTGTTGCAGGCAGAACACATCGGAGTAGGATTATATTGTATTGACAAGCATGACTCAGCCCAAACTCTAGTCTACACAGACTGGTTCAGTGGAGAGAGGTACAGTAAGCAGTTATTAATACATCATTATTTTAATACAGTATTATATATGTATATGAGCAGTAGATGAGAATGTAGTATCAGTAGACAAAACATGAACCTGAACTAATAAGTTACTGTTCTCTCTTTTCAGCTATGTGACAGCCTCAAAAATGATACTCCTGCGTAAGGGTCTGCAGCGAATCACAGCCAGACACCAGAGAGAAGCAAATGTAACCACAGAACATGTGACAGAATTGATGGACACCCTATGTTCATCAATGGACAGAAAGTTCCACAGAATGGAATATAATCACGTGCTATCAGAAACCGCTGCATTTGACCCCAGGTTTAAGAAGTTAGCCTTCAGTGATGCCAGAGCGATTGATGAGGCTCTTCAAAGAATAACCTCAGCAGCAGGGAGGGACTGCCCCAGCAGTCAGCTGGCTCAGGCACCAGGGCAACAGGAAGAAGAGGGATCAGATGGATCAGAAGCACCAGCAGTAGTACCACAAACATCTGCTGTTTGGATGCTGTTTGACAAGAGAGCAACTGGGGATGCAGCACGAAGGAATCCCTCAGCAGATGCCATAACGGAGGTCCGATCCTATTTGGAGGAGCCCCTCCTCCAAAGATCTGCAGATCCTCTGAGCTGGTGGAAGAACAAGGCCTCTGTCTACCCACGGCTTACTAACGTCATGACAGGGAGACTCTGCATAGTGGCCACATCCGTTCCCTCAGAGAGGGTTTTCTCCAAAACGTGACAAATAATTACTGAGAGAGGAAACCGCATCAGCCCCTCGAAAGTGAGGCAGCTTGCATTTCTAAATGCAAATCTCTCATAAAAGCAAAATATGGTCAGCATTGCTGTGTGCTGCTGGTTATAAAATGGCAATAAAGAAGAGCGAGAAAAGGAAAGAACAGCTCTTTCCACGTTAAAATGTTATGGGATGCATTTTCTCCATTGTTTTGATGGTATACCACTCTGGTAGGCCTACATTATGATCAAATAGCCACAGTAGCCTACCTAGCCACTATTAAAACTTAACTTAAAGCGGGTACAGCCTCAGTGTTCACAGTAAACGTGCACTGGAAGTTGCACAGAATTTTCACAACGTTCAAGTTTGCGCTCAGCAGACCTGAAATTTACTCAGTCCCGAGAAAAATTAGAGGGAACATTGCTGCACAGAGCCCTGACCTCAACCTCATCGAACATCTTTGGAATGAATTGGAATGCCGACTGCGAGCCAGGCCTAATCGCCCAACATCAGTGCCCGACCTCACTAATGGTCTTGTGGCTGAATGGAAGCAAGTCCCCGCAGCAATGTTCCAACATCTAGTGGAAAGCCTTCCTAGAAGAGTGGAGGCTGTTATAGCAGCAAAGGGGGGACCAACTCCATATTAATGCCCATGATTTGGAATAAGATGTTCGATGAGCAGGTGTCCACATACTTTTGGTCATGTAGTGTGTTTGGATGTGTTGATCTGTTGATCTGTTGGTCTGCCAAGACAGACCTCTAATGACACCGGATATCACAGAACGACTTCGTCACCTCTACACAATTTCTAGAAACCAATAGACATTTATGATATCTGGATTTCCAGAATATAAGAAATATCGCTTTCATGCCGGTCGGTTAACTTTCGGAGTATGATTTCTAAACCATCTATTCTCTCACAAATACAATAACGTCACTGTAACAGCGTTACAGTAATCAGCTAATCACAAAACACAACAGCTGTAAAACTGTACAAACTCTCTCAACAGCTCCCCTTTACAAACACCCATCAACCTCTGAATGGCCTCATTGTGCACTTATCATCATCATCATCTAGTTGGTTTCTCCTTCTGAAGAGCTCCAGTTCCTGTAGTATCAGATTACAGCCATATCACACTGAGACACTGGCCTACTTATATGAGTTAATGTACATGGGCTATACAGGAGCTAATGCTGATCTTAAACAGTAAATGAAACAGACAGCTGGTGGCTCGTGTCCTGTGTTAGGGAGGGAGAATCAGAGATGTGTTTACCATGTGGCCAGGGAGAGGAGCTCTCCTATGTAAAAGCCTGGCCGAAGAGTTAGAATGAAAAAAATATATATATGATTTTCCAAGGCTCTGTTCTGTGGAGATACTCTTAAAATCTGTCCTCTCTTTGCTTCCTTGAGGCACACACTGACCTGTATGTGATTGTGTAACAGAGGTTCAACGCATGCACACCTTTCTACCCCCTCCTCTCTCACTCTCAGTAACAGCTGTATTCTCAATCCAGGTAGACATCGGAGTGGAGCGTAGGGCTGATGTCTTGACACACACAGGACACAGGGTTATGGACTGTCTCACATTTACCACTATGGAAAACTTCTACTCCTGGTGGAGGTCAGACAACATTATTCACCTGCCGGCCCTTCAGGGACCAACTAAAATTCTTCCAGCCACTAATAATAACTCCAACATTCTGCAGCTTTACCAGTAGAGGCCCAAAATGCAGCATTTTTATAGGAGATACTTGTTGAATCTTCTGGTCTGAGGTAAATTCAGCTTTCTACTACTGTATAAACGTGACTCCGAGGTAAACTGTGTTTATTTGTCTTTCTTAGAAGGGCAGAAAGTAGGCCTAACGGTTTACCATCAGCCTCTAAAACCAAGTGCCCCAAAGCCAACAGTCCGCAGGAGGCCATCCAACACAAACATTGGGAGAGCAGAGAGGAGCCAGGGAGAACAGAGGAGTGAGAGAAGAGTTTGGTGGAGTTGCAGGGGGTGTCAGGGAAATAGAGGGAGACAGTAGGGCGACATAGGGGGAGTCAGGAAGAGAGGCAGATGTAGCAAAACAGCGTGAGGTACAAGAGGAGGCACAGGGCCCTCCTAGGCCTAAAAGGTGAGGGGCTGTAGTGGAGGCAGAGTTGACAGACAAGGCCTGTGTCCTGCCATACACTGTCCCTTACATTCCCCCTCTCACAGCCTGTGCTAGGAGTCTACTCTAGTGTGTGGTGTGTGTGTGTGTGTGTGTGTGTGTGTGTGTGTGTATGTATATATGTACACAGCCTGTGCTAGGAGACTACTCTAGTGTGTGGTGTGTGTGTGTGTGTGTATGTATATATGTACACAGCCTGCGCTAGGAGTCTACTCTAGTGTGTGGTGTGTGTGTGTGTGTGTGTGTGTACACAGCCTGCGCTAGGAGTCTACTCTACTGTGTGGTGTGTGTGTGTGTGTACACAGCCTGCGCTAGGAGTCTACTCTAGTGTGTGGTGTGTGTGTGTGTGTGTGTGTGTACACAGCCTGCGCTAGGAGTCTACTCTAGTGTGTGGTGTGTGTGTGTGTGTGTGTGTGTGTGTGTGTGTGTGTGTGTGTGTGTGTGTACACAGCCTGCTCTATAGGGTTGCTGGGGCCTATTATAGGGCTAATTTTACCCAGGAGTGGGTTTCATACACTCCCATATCTGCTACAGTAATAGTAATCAACCTATAGATTTACAAAGTAGGGCCAGCTTTCAAAGCCTATAATGTCCACTGGGCTCTGGTTGGAGTTGAATGTACTATACTGTGCAAATAAGTTGTTAATTATACAGTTGACTTGTGATATATGCAGTGGCTTGAGTGTGCGCACTAAACTGGAGCATGCAGGGAATAGGGGTCAGGGCTAGGGGATAGGGATTGATATTGAACTAGACAACTGAATGGTCCCTCATTACTGCTGTCAAACACGTTAAAGTCAACGAGAGAGGATCAAAGTAAACGTTTGATTTTATTACTGTACTAAAAGCCTGAAGGGGAATTCAACCTTCTGTTCCACCCTGCCATACGCATTCAAATCAGATTAATCTGGGCGTCTTGGAGCACATCTGTCTGATCTATCTAAAGTCAAACACAGTCAACAGAAAACCTTATATCGACGTCAGCTCGGGTCAATGTCACCTTTAGAATAAACAACGTACGTCAGACGGCAGAGCACTTCTCAATGCTTTCACAATGGCTAACAAGGAAAATCAGCAGGCTTGACCCCGTGTAAGAGAAGTCAAACAAAGTTCTCACAGGGACTGTGTCTAATGCATCGAGACCCTGTAGTTTGGAGGACAAATCACTTGTGAGTGTGTGTGTGTGTGTGAGTGAGTGAGTGAGTGAGTGAGTGAGTGAGTGAGTGAGTGAGTGAGTGAGTGAGTGAGTGAGTGAGTGAGTGAGTGAGTAAGAGAGATTAAAATACTGTCAAATCCAGTCAAATCCAAACGGGATCCAAAAGGATAAGTACAGATATCACAATTTCTGTGATAAACGGTATAACCGTTGAAGAGAGAAAGGTGATACAATATTTATTGAGCTGTTAACAAGTTCTATCTGCACACAGTGCCCTGTCTTGTGTTCCCAGACCAAATACACCCTGTAACTGTCAAAAGGAAAGTGTTTTCCTCATATTTATTTCTACCACAGAAGAGTCTAGTGTCCCTTTTAAAATATGGACGTATTCCCCATCAATGGACTCCTTGTTGAAGTGACACATCTGGATAATTAAAGGGAGGTGAGACGTGGGAGTGTGTTCATACCTCCCTGTGGCTGGACCTGAGCAGGCTGGCTCATACCTACCACACACACACACACGCACACACGCACACGCGCACGCGCACACGCACACGCACACAACCTAATCTCTCTTCTCTACAAGTTGTTTCAGACTATTTTGTGCTGCTGTCTTCACTAATAAAAGCTCTTTAGTAGTGTACTTGAAAGGTGTTTAAAAAAAGTAAATGTATTCAATCTGTTGGAACAAAGTGTAGAAGAAGCTCTATTTTGGTAGCCTCTGGTACATTCTAATGCCTTGATACCATCTGAAAAACATAGCGAAATGATTGAATACTTTTTCGAATTTACCTCCCAGATTTGAAAAATGTGTTGTATTGTGTAGAAAGACATTACTTGACAATTTAAATTACTGAAAATGTAGGAATTCAGTGGACCGTTGTTTTGGATATTTTCTAGGATATTTTCTAGGTCTAGGCCTATATGATAAAGACTATTTTCTATGTAAAATAACATTAAACATTATTTAACATTTAACCTGTCTTCTCTTGAGATTAAAGTATGATTTGCAGTTCTACTGCAATATATGAATTGCCACAATGTTGTTTGTTCTTTAAATTATGTATTTCATCATTATCTTGACAAATAAATTAAAAGTTGTTTTTCCAGGTTTCTGTTTTTCCCAGTTCTTTCAGGTTTTCACTCTCAAACTAACTAAATTTGATGTTCTAATTCCACGACAATGCTTAAACCACATCAGGCGACCACTTTAGAGGTCTGGGAAAAATCTAAGAAATGTAAATGTTTGGGTGTTGTTACCCTTTATTTCAAGTGTACACCTAGCAAGAGGTTGTTGTTTAGCAGTTTTTGTGTAGTGCACATGTGATAGTAGAGTTTGCTAAATAAATACCCACTGGATTGATTCAAAGAATCATTAAATCAATCAAATCCTTCTGCCAGGCAGACGCGGCACCATAACGAATCAGTTGGACAGGCATTTGATTTCCACGGGACCTCCTGTGTGTGCACGCGCTTGCACGCATTTTTAAAATGGGTGTAATGGTAAAGACCATAGGCAGCTCATGAGTTTCATGTTTGGGGAAGCTTACAATGTATCCTACCATTTCTACCGATCTGCATGCCAGTTAAACATATTTACAGTGCCTTGCGAAAGTATTCGGCCCCCTTGAACTTTGCGACCTTTTGCCACATTTCAGGCTTCAAACATAAAGATAGAAAACGGTATTTTTTTGTGAAGAATCAACAACAAGTGGGACATAATCATGAAGTGGAACAACATTTATTGGATATTTCAAACTTTTTTAACAAATCAAAAACTGAAAAATTGGGCGTGCAAAATTATTCAGCCCCCTTAAGTTAATACTTTGTAGCGCCACCTTTTGCTGCGATTACAGCTGTAAGTCGCTTGGGGTATGTCTCTATCAGTTTTGCACATCGAGAGACTGACATTTTTTCCCATTCCTCCTTGCAAAACAGCTTGAGCTCAGTGAGGTTGGATGGAGAGCATTTGTGAACAGCAGTTTTCAGTTCTTTCCACAGATTCTCGATTGGATTCAGGTCTGGACTTTGACTTGGCCATTCTAACACCTGGATATGTTTATTTTTGAACCATTCCATTGTAGATTTTGCTTTATGTTTTGGATCATTGTCTTGTTGGAAGACAAATCTCCATCCCAGTCTCAGGTCTTTTGCAGACTCCATCAGGTTTTCTTCCAGAATGGTCCTGTATATGGCTCCATCCATCTTCCCATCAATTTTAACCATCTTCCCTGTCCCTGCTGAAGAAAAGCAGGCCCAAACCATGATGCTGCCACCACCATGTTTGACAGTGGGGATGGTGTGTTCAGCTGTGTTGCTTTTACGCCAAACATAACGTTTTGCATTGTTGCCAAAAAGTTCAATTTTGGTTTCATCTGACCAGAGCACCTTCTTCCACATGTTTGGTGTGTCTCCCAGGTGGCTTGTGGCAAACTTTAAACAACACTTTTTATGGATATCTTTAAGAAATGGCTTTCTTCTTGCCACTCTTCCATAAAGGCCAGATTTGTGCAATATACGACTGATTGTTGTCCTATGGACAGTCTCCCACCTCAGCTGTAGATCTCTGCAGTTCATCCAGAGTGATCATGGGCCTCTTGGCTGCATCTCTGATCAGTCTTCTCCTTGTATGAGCTGAAAGTTTAGAGGGACGGCCAGGTCTTGGTAGATTTGCAGTGGTCTGATACTCCTTCCATTTCAATATTATCGCTTGCACAGTGCTCATTGGGATGTTTAAAGCTTGGGAAATCTGTTTGTATCCAAATCCGGCTTTAAACTTCTTCACAACAGTATCTCGGACCTGCCTGGTGTGTTCCTTGTTCTTCATGATGCTCTCTGTGCTTTTAACGGACCTCTGAGACTATCACAGTGCAGGTGCATTTATACGGAGACTTGATTACACACAGGTGGATTATATTTATCATCATTAGTCATTTAGGTCAACATTGGATCATTCAGAGATCCTCACTGAACTTCTGGAGAGAGTTTGCTGCACTGAAAGTAAAGGGGCTGAATAATTTTGCACGCCCAATTTTTCAGTTTTTGATTTGTTAAAAAAGTTTGAAATATCCAATAAATGTCGTTCCACTTCATGATTGTGTCCCACTTGTTGTTGATTCTTCACAAAAAAAATACAGTTTTATATCTTTATGTTTGAAGCCTGAAATGTGGCAAAAGGTCGCAAAGTTCAAGGGGGCCGAATACTTTCGCAAGGCACTGTATATATGCACATTTTCATGGATCAGTTTCATTTCAATAATGTCACCTGGTTAATGACGAAAATCTGAAGTAAAATGATAATAATCTAAAAGTAAAGATTAATCTACGACAAGGGCGCTAGCCATATGGACACATTGATACACTGATCCATTGGCAGCTAAAGAAAGGAGAGCATAGAACTCAGAGATATAGACCAATTCAGCAGAAGGCCTATAACTTCCATCATCAACTTAGTAAAATACATAGGCCTAAAGGTGACAAAAAAAAAAAAGTCAAAAATATCCTGTTGAAAATTCTGGTTCTTTCTATCACATTCATTCCTCTTTTCAGCCAGAAGAGGACTGGCCACCCCAGTCTTTTTCTGGCTGAGTTTTTCCTAGCCACCGTGCTTCTACACCTGCATTGCTTGCTGTTTGGGGTTTAAGGCTGGGTTTCTGTACAGCACTTTGAGATATCAGCTGATGTACGAAGGGCTATATAAATACATTCGATTTGATTTGATTTTCTCCAGCTGTCTGTCTTCTTTTCTATCTGTCTTGACTTGAGCTATTGCTAGTGAAGTTCAAATTGTATCAAATTCTGAGGGTCCAGCCGGAAGCTGTCGCTAACAAACTTGCAACATTGTATCAACCAACTGAGCCTATTCCGGGCCCTCAAAGTTTTCTGCGCCATTGAGCTCGGGACAGGAAGATTTTTTATGAGTTTCACTGGATATATGGGATCATTATATTTTGCTCTTTCACACCGAGGCTTGGTGATTATCGAGGCTGAAACTGTTCGAATACTCATACTAACCATACTATTTGTGATGTAAATTGAGTATGTAGTATGCCTATTTGTCAGACTATGGATATAGTTAGTATGCTAAAAGTTCCTAGGTGTCGTGCTACATTCGCCAAAATTCTAAGTATACAAGCAGTGGACACTATTTGCTTTTAAGGCCCATAATGACATTTTCCAGAAAATGGGCATGGCTTCACAACTTTTTCAGATTTGAAGAAAATGATGGAAAATATTAGTGATGGGCATTCCGGCTCTTTTCAGTGAGCCGGGTCGTTCGGCTCAGCTCACCATAAACAGCCGGCTCTTTTGGCTCCCAAACTGCTCTTTAAAAAAAACACGTTTTGTATTTTTTCACGTCAAACAGTTTGCGATAGTTTGACTATGATTGGTGTTAAAACAATGCTTAAAATAATGCTCTACCTTAACCACAATGCATTGGTTTGTTATGAAAAAGAATGTTATTAATCATTTGCATTTAAAATATAACTTTTTCATGTATATCAGCAAAGTGCATACAAATGTAACAATTCAAAACGAATACAATCTGAACAAAATAATAATAGAATATTGCACCATATCCTCCAAATAGGATCGGACCTCCATTATGGCATCTGCTGAGGGATTCCTTCGTGCTGCATCCCCAGTTGCTCTCTTGTCAAACAGCATCCAAACAGCAGACGTTTGTGGCACTACTGCTGGTGCTTCTGCTCCATCTGCTCCCTCTTCTTCCTGTTGCCCTGGTGCCTGAGCCAGCTGACTGCTGGGGCTGTCCCTCCCTTCTGCTGAGGTTATTCTTTGAAGAGCCTCATCAATCTCTCTGGCATCACTGAAGGCTAACTGCTTAAACCTGGGGTCAAATGCAGCGGTTTCTGATAGCACGTGATTATATTCCATTCTGTGGAACTTTCTGTCTATTGATGAACATAGGGTGTCCATCAATTGTCTGGCTGTGATTCGCTGCAGACCCTTACGCAGGAGTATCATTATTGAGGCTGTCACATAGCTGAAAAGAGAGAACAGTAACTTATTAGTTCAGGTTCATGTTTTGTCTACTGATACTACATTCTCATCTACTGCTCATATACATCTATAATACTGGATTAAATAATGATGTATTAATAACTGCTTACTGTACCTCTCTCCACTGATCTCCACAGTGACCTGCTCGAAGGGTTCCAGGACTCTACACTCCTCCTCCACCACCTCCCATTCCTCTTGGGTCAGAGCATCAACAGGTGCATTGACAATGGCCAGGGTAGAGATGATGGCATCCTTTGACTCAAGAAACCGCTTCAGCATATAACATGTTGAATTCCACCTTGTAGTTCAGTCTTGTTTAGGCCTCAGCTCAAGCATCCCCATCTGGCGTTGTGTAGACTTTAGTTTTTCAGCACCTACTGTGCTCCTGTGGAAGTATTCCACAGCTGCTTTCACTTTGTCCACAGTGGGCTTCATCACCTTCAGAGCGTCTCTTACAACCAGGTTGATTGTGTGGGCAAGACATGGATGATGGGTCCATTTAAACATTTTCATGGCTTTGGTTATGTTAGCTGCATTGTCACTAACACAACAGACCACTTTTCCATAGACTTGCCATTCTCTGGCCTCTCTCAACAGTTCCTCTGCCAAGTTCTCTGAGGTGTGTCTGTCGCTGAACTCAAAGCAGTCCAGAAGTTATTCTCCCTGGAAAGTTTTTTTTTAATGATCTTATTTAGACAGGAGTAATTATATAATTTTGGCTAAACATCAATTTACTTTAGGGCAATCAAATCAAATCAAATGTTATTAGTCACATGCGTCGAATACAACAGGACCTTACAGTGAAATGCTTATTTACGAGCCCCTAACCGACAGAGCAGTTTAAAAAAATACGGATAAGAATAAGAGATAAAAGTAACAAGTAATTAAAGAGCAGCAGTAAAAAATAACAATATATACAGGTGGGTGCCGGTACAGAGTCAATGTGCGGGGGCACCAGTTAGTTGAGGTAGTATGTACATGTAGGTAGATTTAATTAAAGTGACTATGGATAGATGACAGCAGAGAGTTGCAGTGGTGTGGAGAGGGGAGGGGGGCAATGCGATAGTCTGGGTAGCTTGTAGACTAGATGTTAAGGACTCTTATGGCTTCTGGGTAGAAGCTGTTTAGAAGCCTCTTGGACCTAGACTTGGCGCTCCGGTACTCCTTGCCGTGTGGTAGCAGAAAGAACAGTCTATGACTAGGGTGGCTGGAGTCTTTGACAATTTTTAGGGCCTTCCTCTGACATCGCCTGGTACAGAGATTCTGGATGGCAGGAAACATGGCCCCAGTGATGTACTGGGCCATTCGCACTATCCTCTGGAGTGCCTTGGAGTCGGAGGCCGAGCAGTTGCCATACCAGGCAGTGAATTTACCAGTCAGGATGCTCTCAATGCTGCAGCTGTGGAACCTTTTGAGGATCTGGGGACCCACGTCAAAACCTTTCAGTCTCCTGAGGGGGAATAGGTTTTTTCATGCCAGCTTCACAACTGTCATGGTGTTCTTGGACCATGTTAGTTTGTTGGTGATGTGGACACCAAGGAGCTTGAAGCTATCAACCTGCTCCACTGCAGCCCCATCGATGAGAATGGGGGCATGCTCGGTCCTCTTTTTCCTGTAGTCCACAATCATCTCCTTCATCTTGATCACAATGAGGGAGAGGTTGTTGTCCTGGCACCACACGGCCAGGTCTCTGACCTCCTACCTATAGGCTGTCTCATCGGCAAATTTAATGATGGTGTTGGAGTCATGCCTGGCCGTGCAGTCATGAGTGAACAGGGAGTACAGGAGGGGGGTGAGACCGCACCCCTGAGGGGCCGCTGTGTTGAAGATCAGCGTGGCAGATGTGTTGTTACCTACCCTTACCACCTGGGGGCGGCCTGTCAGGAAGTCCAGGATCCAGTTGCAGAGAGAGGTGTTTAGTCCCAGGGTCCTTAGCTTATTGATGAGCTTTGAGGGCACTATGGTGTTGAACGCTGAGCTGTAGTCAATGAACAGCATTCTCGCATAGGTGTTCCTTTTGACCAGGTGGGAAAGGGCAGTGTGGAGTGCAATAGAGACTGCATCATCTGTGGATCTGTTAGGGCAGTATGCAAATTGGAGTGAGTCTAGGGTTTCTGGGATGATGGTGTTAATGTGAGCCATGACCAGCCTTTCAAAGAACTTCATGGCTACAGATGTGAGTGCTACGGGTCGGTAGTCATTTAGGCAGGTAACCTTAGTGTTCTTGGCACAGGCACTATGGTGGTCTGCTTAAAACATGTTGGTATTACAGACTCGGACAGGGAGAGGTTGAAAATGTCAGTGAAGACACTTGCTAGTTGGTCAGCGCATGCTCGCAGTACACGTCCTGGTAATCTGTCTGGCCCTGCGGCCTTGTGAATGTTGACCTTTCTAAAAGGTTTCTAAATTACTCAATCCAGCATCCTAACAGTGCACTACACCCACCAACTTTCCTTTCCAATTAGCAAAAGGCTGAACCCGGAGATCTGTATATAATGACGAGATGCTCATGTCTCAACCCTAACAGTGGTAGTCTTTGTCCCAAAGGCAGAAAGGCAGGCGACAAGTTTAGGTCTGGATATTATTCCCATAGAAACACATTGGGCTTTTACTGGACAGATTTTGGCGAGAGTGAGCCATTTCGCTTTGCCTCTTCCTCTCTGTTGAAACTACACTGAACAAAAATATAAATGCAACATGGAAAGTGCTGATCCCATGTTTCATGAGCTGAAATAAAAGACTCAAAAATCACAAAAAGCTTATCTCGCTCAAATTTTGTGTCCAATTTGTTTACATCCCTGTTAGTGAGCATGTTATCCTTTGTCAAGATAATCCATCCACCTGACTGGTGTGGCATAAAAATGAGCTGATTAAACAGCACGATCATTACACAGGTGTACCTTGTGCTGGGGACACTTAAAGGCCACTCTAAAATGTGTAGTTTTGACACACAACTAATTGCCACAGGTGTCTCAAGTCGAGGGAGCATGCAATTGACATGCTGACTGCAGGAATGTCCACCAGACTGCAGGAATGTTAATTTGTCTATCATAAGCCACCTTCAATGTTTTTTTAGAGAATTTGACAGTACATCCAACCGGCCTCACAACCACAGACCACGTGTAACCAAGCCAGTCCAGGACCTCCACATCCGGTTACTTCCCCCGTGGGGTCGTCAGAGGAGGGGAGGGGTGCTGCGGAGTATTTCTGTCTGCAATAAAACCCTTTTGTTTGGAAAAACACATTTTGATTGGCTGGGCCTCGCTCCTAAGTTGGTGGGCCTTTGCCCTCCCAGTCCCATCCATGGCTGTGCCCCTGCCCAGTCATGTGAAATCCATAGATTAGGGCCTAATACATTTATTTCAATTGACTGATTTCCTTATATGAACTGTAAGTCAGCAAAATCATTGAAATTGTTGCATGTGGCATTTATATTTTTGTTCAGTATATATCACCCGAGAAAGCATGCGAGCGAAACAGCGCCCCTCTGTTTGTAGCCCATGTATCTGATGCTGTCTGGACAGAAATAGTATGGCAGGGTCCAGACAGTATCATATACATGATCTACACATACTGAGACAGGGGGGCGCTGTTTTGCTCGCTCGGATGGTTTAACTGAGATTGACGCATCCTGATCAAATAAATTATAAATATTTTACTTGGACGGGCAAGGAGGTACGGTAGGGCGGGCCAGGCCCCCTAAGGCTCGCCCATAATGCTGGCCGTGAATCGTTTGACAAGCTTCGATCCAAAATAATCCCATAGAAACGCATTGGAGTTATTATGGACAGATTTTGGCAAGATTAAAACCTCTCGCTTCGCCTCTTCCTCTCTGCTGCGTTTCCCTGTCAGGGCTTGTTTTGTGACTGACAGGCGCCTGCCCTATCAATAGATCGCTAGAAGATGCATATCGTTCATTCTAACGGACAAGGGCTTGACAGACTGGCTAATAGAAACTTTCAAATGAAAAATTGCCCAGTTAATATTAAGTGGAAAAAGTAGTCGGCTGAAAAGGAGCCTGGATAAGTAGAAATAAAGTGTCTTTCTTGTTGGTCTGCTTTTCATTTAATTTCTGACAGTATTGCATTAACGTAGAGGTACTATTTTGATAGCCACATAGTTCAAATTATTGTAGTAGCTTAGTCTACTGTTCATAGATCAGAAGTTTGTGTGTATGTGTGCGTGTTTGATACCGAGCTCATCCAAGTTTATTGTATTAATTTATAGTCTGCTGTTCCTGAATCATAAAACTAGACCATTGCTTCAGGTGCTGGGAAAATGTCTGTTCTCCAAAACTATTGGGTCCCCCCAGGCTCAGAACAGGAAGTGGCCAAGGACAGAAACTCCCATCAGAAAACCAGACTTCCTGAGGCTGGAATTGTGATCTCTTTATTCAGCTTCAGCTGGCGTGCGTGAGTGCGTGTGTGTTTAACCACATACCTCTCTCCAGGGGAGGAAAATACTAGAGAAATTTGTAACAAAAACACATTGTAGCCCCTAACCAGGTTATCCTACATTCTCACATTGCAAAAGCAAACTGGATAGGGGTGTTGTGCTGTTGAATAGGGATTTTGGGGGATGTGCAGAAACAGATGTGCAGACTTACTCTCTTTCCTCTCATGGTCACACAGAGGGGTGATGGTCCTTGCACCCTGGGAGAGCCGGTAGAGTCAACACACAGCCCATCCCCACCCCTGGTCCCCTGCCCTGGCTGGTTCTACTGTCAACATCACTTGCATGCTACTGTGTGCCATGAGCGAGAGGACTGGAGAGAGGAGGACTGGAGAGAGGAGGACTGGAGAGAGGAGGACTGGAGAGATGATAAGAGTCTGAAATGTTTGCATCTCTCTCTGTGTGTGTATGTGTGTGTGTATATACAGTATGTGTGTGTAGGATCAGCCTTCCCTCAGCCCCTGACTGTTTAGTGAGCCAGGCAGGCTAGTTAGCTTTAATAGTGGCCATTACAGTGAAGTAAAGATGTGCAGGCCAATGATAGCAGCCTTAAATCACCTGTCAGCCTTGATTAAAGGGGCATCCATACCCCTTACCCACAACCTGCTCTGAAACACACAACCTGCCACTTACACACAACCTGCCACTTACACACATACACACAACCGTCTCTAAAACACACAACCTGATCTGAAACAAAGAACCTGCTCTGAAGCACACAACCTGCCACTAAACACAACCTGCTCTGAAACACACAACCTGTCACTACACATAACCTGCTCTGAAACACACATCCCACTCTGAAACAGTCAACCCCTAGGATGGGAGTTTTTTTTTAGTTATACATGATCCAGGAGAAGGCTGCATTAATAAACAAAGAATAATATAAACTGTGACACAATCGTTTCCCCTTCGGCACCCCTCTCTTCTTCTTGTATTCAGGATGTGCGCGGACCAAATATTTATATACAGTAACTAAATGTAGCATGAACTACCTAACCTATACTGTGATGTACAGTTGAAGTCGGAAGTTTAAATACACTTAGGTTGGAGTCATTAAAACTCGTTTTTTAACCACTCCACAAATGTCTTGTTAAACTATAGTTTTGGCAAGTCTGTTAGGATATCTACTTTGTGCATGACACAAGTAATTTTTCCAACAATTGTTTACAGACAGATTATTTCACTTATAATTCATTGTATCACAATTCCAGTGGGTCAGAAGGTTACATACACTTACAGTAGTTGACTGTTCCTTTAAACAGCTTGGAAAATTCCTGAAAACGATGTCATGGCTTTAGAAGCTTCTGATAGGCTAATTGACATCATGTGAGTCAATTGGAGGGCTACCTGTGGATGTATTTCAAGGCCTACCTTCAAACTCAGTGCTTATTTGCTTGACATCATTGGAAAATCAAAAGAAATCAGCCAAGACCTCAGAAAAAGAATTGTTCATCTGTATGTGTCACATGTGCCACTGAAACAGACTATTAGACAGAGAAGAGAGAAAGAAGATAGTTTATCTGAAAGCTATAATTAACTCCCAACTTCAGTCAGTGTGGGCCAAGACCGTGACAATCTGGTAGTGATTAGTGGGCTATTAAATTCAAACTTTTATTAATTCAAGGGTATGATTAGGAAAGAAATGTTATACTTACACCAAGGCTTCCAACCAGGGAAGAGGGGGGTAGAGGCATAATGAATAAATGTATAAAAAAGGGGATTAAATAATGTTATTTGATAGACTTCAATTCTATCTGCTAATTTCATAGTTGATCTATTCCAACCCCCCCCCCCCCCCCCAAAAAAAAAAAACACGCTATGGCTGCTTACATTCCTGTACAACGAAAGACTTGCCCGCTGATAGACAGGCATATTAACACTGCAAAGCAATGCAGAGAGCATTTTATTGGTTCTGCAGACATTAGCTGGGACTGTGTGTGTGTAACCCAATGCTAGCCTAGCTTCTATGACCAGCCACAGGTGCTGCTGACTACCGCCTCTCTAGTTTTCGAACCACTAGGCTACCTGCCGCCCCAGGTAGCCTTTCTATCCAAAGCCAGATGTAAACAATAGGCGAGCACAAACACACCCACAGCCCTTCTCTCCCTGGTCATTAGAGGAATGTTAATGTGTGACATCTGGAAGCGAGGTGAAGGGAAGACTATAAACATTCATGGGCGGGCCACAGGTGCTACTTAGGGTGATAATGTTAAAGGGGTAGTTCACCCAAATGACTAAATGACACATTGGTTTCCTTACCCTGTAAGCAGTCTATGGACAAAGTATGAAAGCAATCCATGCCTTGGTTTAGTTTCCCTTGCACTGTTTCCACATGTTAACATTCTAAGAAATCCACTTCAAGTCATGGGACCGATATTAGCAATTTTCTCACATACTTCTTGCGCATCATGATGCAATCTAAACCAACAACACAATTGTAGGGTTCTGTGAGAGACACTCAAATACACACTTGTGCACACACTCCCGGTTGGTGTCCCTCCCAGCCCCATATACTAGTGACCCTCTCTCTGACTAGTAAGAATATCTGGACTCTATTCACTGTTAATGATACCCAGCTGGGTTAAATGAGACCTGAGAGAGACAGAGGGGAGATAGAGATAGAGGGAGAGTAGAGTGAGAAAGACAAAGTAAGAGAGAAAGGGGCGAGATAAATACATATTTTAACTGATTCTAAGGCCCTAACCCTCAGTTTTGGATGTTAAATGTGGAAACTCAATTATCAGATCCAAGAAGTCCTTTTCCATTTCCTCCCATGGTGTTTAAATCATGTCAGAGCCCAAGACCCGCTCCATTCTCACTGTCTTTCCCCTTCCATCTCAACTCTATACTACTAAACTAAATACGTTAATATCGATACTACCAATTAAAATCCAACTACTGCTACTTCAATAAATTACACAATTACTACTTGTAAATGTAACACGACCACTAGGCTTGGGCGATAAAATGTATACCGTATACTGGGGTATTTCTAAAACAGATGATTTGCAATACTGTAAATAAAATCCAAACCATACGCCACTGCTTATAAGTTCAGTAAAACTAATACATCTAAGATGTGTCAAATAAATGATATCCAGCTCAGGGCTCCAGCTATGCATTTGCTTCGCTAACTTGCTAGCTAAATGTCAATAATCAAGCTTATTGGTCACAACATAGACATAGATCCCTGTAGACTAAAATGTTTTGTGCGTCCCAAAAAAAGAGAAAAAATAGTGCCGCGGGTGCACTTCCGGTAATACTGTATACCTGGTATGGAACAGAAATGGTATGAAAATCTGTGTACCTCCCAACCCTAACTACTATTACTGCTGCTTGCAAATATTGCCATTTCTACTACCATCACAATTACTGTACTATTACAGAGTAGTTTCAAGCTTCCAATAAATACATCTATCCAAAGACATTCCTGAACACAGAACACTTAGACAGTTTGAATGATTCTGTTTTCTTGGACCCTGAATATCATACAAAATCATACTACTTATTCGGATACACAACATGTTATTATTAAGTACTAGGCACGAGAAGGAGCAAAAGAGAGGGAGAGAGACAGCTGAGAGAGAAATAAAATGTTCTTGTTGTTTTCAGGTTCTTGCCAATCCATCCATCTGTGTGAGGCGTTAAGAGACCAGCTCCCTTTCTTCCCTCTTTCTCTTTCTTCTCCCCATTTAATCACTGCATATTCCCACTTAAAGAAAAGTAGTTATCTTTATTCATGTCTTTATTCACTCTGTTCTCATCTGAACCAGGAAGAGACCACTTCAGCCCAGTTTTCTCAGAATTGATCACGAATCAGAAAAGATGTTTAGGTGGTTGTAATATTTCTTTACACTGGTACTTAGAGTAGGACGAGACTGACTGTGACTGTGCATACTAACCATCAGTTCAGTTGTCCTATAAGAATCACAATAGTACATCAAAATGAAGTACTAGTTAGCCGCCGAAAATATAAGTTCTATAGGTTTCGTTTAGTACAGTATTAATTTGTGGATGTCCATCATCCATTTCATATAAGATATGTTCTGAATTACAATTCATACGATATATTATGAATTGCAATATGTTACAAATTGCAATCCGTACAATATGTTATGAATTTGCAAAACATATGATATCTAAAAAATTCAAATGTGTTGTGGCAAAAGTTAGCTAGGAGGCTAACGTTAGCTAGGAGGCTAACGTTAGCTAGGAGGCTAACGTTAGCTAGGAGGCTAACGTTAGCTAGGAGGCTAACATTAGCTAGGAGGCTAACGTTAGCTAGGAGGCTAACGTTGGCTAGGCTAGGGTTAGGGTTAAGCATAAGGTTTAAGGGTTAAGGTTACCTAACCTCCAAAGTAGTTGCAAAGTAGCTAAAAAGTAGTAAGTAGTTGCTAATTAGCTAAAATGCAGAAGTTGTCCGTGATGAGATTCGAACACGCACAGCATAAAGAGCCTAGTTTAAGGAGTGGAATGGCCTATCACCTGTCAGACAGCACAAGAGAAGCTCCTCAAAAAAGCTGGTACTGAAGTAAAACATGCTTTTTTAAGCCCAGTCATTGCACAACAAATAACAATTCTAAATGCAATCATGTGTTAAAAACTTTGACGGCCATGATTAAAAAGAGCTACTATTTTTATTTCTCAATCTCAACTCCTAATTAAAGCGCGCCTCCCATTCGTCATTCGACTGCATACACTATAGCCTAGTCAACGGTTGGCGGGCGATCAGCGAGTCACCCACCACTTTACAATGTGAGCTTGCAGTATAATTGTTTGAAACCCAAATGTTTTACTTTACTTCAAATAATGAGGACGGTCTAACCTTACTTTGAAATAGCCTAGCCAAAATCCAACCATAGCAATTATTTTATAAAGACTTCCTCATGCCATTAACCAGCATTTCTCTCCTGTTCTATTGGTTTTCGTGAACTTTCTTTCGCTGTCCAGAAGCCAAATGCGCACACAGTCCTAGTCATATTAGCAACCCATCATCATTGTTGCTATTAGATTCCCCCTCTTTCTAAGTTTCTAACTGAGATTTTAATCTCTGTCGCATACGGAACCGCTCACATTAGGTGGGCTGTTCAGAAGTGTTTTCCCTCAAACTGCATTTTGGCAAATGTTAGATAATGCCGTTTTATTACCTGCTTTTACAGCAGTTGCATTTTCAATAATCACCTTTTGACTGTAAGACATTTACCTTAAGTTCTTAATTAAAAATGTCAGTTTGTTAACTGCATGCATAGTATTTTCTTTGGTCAAGTCATTTTACTGTTTGGAAAAAAATGAACTGTGTGTTGAATGGTTAATGAGGGTTGGTTAGTCAGCAACAAAATAGACAGAAATTTGCATCCCTAACTACTATACATCAAAATAGTTCACTAACACCATTTCTCTAACTTAACATTTCTGTCAACTGGTATTACTGGGAACCTTATCTCTATGCCGTGTGGAAAGAAGGGCTGTCGGTTAGGGCAGGGTTTGAGTTCAAGCACATGATAAGTAAATCTGGTGTTTCTGAGTCTCTGGGTCTCTGGGTCTGAGTCTCTGGGTCTGAGTATGTCTCTCTCGGTTTGTCTGTGTGTCTGTGTCCGTCTCTGTGTCTGTCTCTCGGTCTGTGTCTCTGTGCCTCGGTCTGTCTCTCGGTCCCCGTGTCTCTCTGTCGGTCCCTGTGTGTCTGTGGCGCGGCCTCTGTCTGTCTGTCTGTCTGTGTATATCTGTGTGTGTCTGTCTGTGCGTCTCTGTGCCTGTGTCTCTGTGCCTGTGTGTGTGTCTCTCTGTGCCTGTGTCTCTGTGCCTGTGTGGGTGTGTCTCTCTGTGCCTGTGTCTCTGTGCCTGTGTGGGTGTGTGTCTGTCTGTGTCTCTCTCTGTCTGTGTGTGTCTCTCTGTCTCTCTCTGTGTCTCTGTCTCTCTGACTCTCTGTGTCTCTCTCTGTCTCTCTCTGTCTGCCTGTCTCTATGCCTGTCCGTCCGCGTCTCTGCCTGTCCGTCTGCGTCTCTGCGTCTGTCTCTCTGCGTCTTTGCTTCTGCCTTTCTGTCTGCGTCTCGTCGTCTGTCTGGGCGCCCGTCTCTGCTTCTGTCTGGGCGCCCGTCTGCGTCTCGGCGTCTCTGTCTAGATTTCACCCCATGGTTTTCCTATTTTTCTATAGCATGATCACTTTTCCATTAGAGATTCCCTGAATTTTGGTTTACTATATGTCTGACTGTTGGACCTTCGGTCTTGATATTCATTCTCACAATGTTAACACAGAAACTGCTATGTAAGCCATACTGAGGCGGTTCAAGGGGCCACAGAAGTACCTGCTGTGTGTGTGTTCACTGGGCCACAGAAGTACCTGCTGTGTGTGTTCACTGGGCCGTTGAAATACCTGCGGTGCATTACTCTGATAAGTTAAAGCACATGTTGAGAGCTGGAAGAGAGAGGTCAGGCTGGCTATTTCCGGCAGTGAGGTCATGAACCCGGCTCAACACACACTCTTCCATACCCACACACACACTGCCTGGAATGGCTAAGTGGGTCACACCACATGCTCCCCCACCTTGACCTCTCTAGAACAACTGTCCTTTATGACTCTGGGGGCGTTTCCACCAACCTGTGGCTCAGATGGCTCAGCCAGTTAGAGCCTGCATGAGTCTGTGTCTATATATAACTGCTTGGGATAAAAATGTCTCCTGCTAAGTGACTGTATTATTATTACAAACCCCATATAAAAATGGTAGAATTTAGCCTCTGTGTGGATGTCACCCACATAACACAGGGCACCTGCATACCTCATACATACCGTCTACATACTACCTCCATAACACCCACGAACACCTACATACCGCCTGCATGACAAGAGGACAAAGACTGACACACAAATATGATTGGTGTGCTCTTTACAGGCTAGGAGGTCAAAGTTTGTCCATGAGGAAATCTTTGAGACCATAGCATTATACTGTACATGCCTTAGTCTAAATGACAATACATAATATATCGTAGTATGATAATACCAAGCCAAAATAACATGTCAGGGACAGGACTCAAGTGGTGAAAAGTTGCTAAACTTTTCCTAAACATAGTGAATGACCACCCACCAAAACAAAGCAGAACAAATTCTCTGGGCTTTGAAGTGGCAGCACGAAAGTGAAAAAGCCTCAAGCAATTTCTACATTAGTTTCACTGCTGCTCCACCAGCCAAAACAAAGACCTTCAATATCCTATCAGCTGGGAAGCACAACATTATTTTGCTGAACAAATTTTCTAAGAATTTTCAATGTCACAGATATATCTAGGATATGTGAGGCTATATTCTCCATTGACTAATACGTAGTAAAAAACTGACGTAACCACCAAGCAAATGTTCAACTTCCTGTAATGTATGGCATAACTGATAAGTGGCAGTCGGTGCCATTTAAGATGAGGGAGGACAATTATGTTTTATGAGTATGGTCTTATTTGTACTACAGCATACTGGATGACTGTCATTCATATTCCATTCACCCAGTTCAATTCAATAGGTTAAGGCTACAATATGATACTGACATTTTCCCTGTACTCATCATGAGGTTGTTACAACCTAGCCTATGAATGAAAGACTACAACGTAGGTGCACAGGTCGAGAGAAGAATTTGACAGAGAGTGACACATTCAATACTGCCTTGCAAACTCTTGCCTGCATCTAGCTAATCTAGGGCGTAGTCATTAGTCCAACAATTCCAAACGAGAGTTTCTATTGGACAAATTTAGGTATTTGTATTCGTTCCGTTTAAGAAACGTTTTTCCAACAGAATCACGGGAATGAATACACTCCTGATCCCACGCAAACAGTTCCCTTTCGTAGCCAATTACAAACAGCTCATTGTAAAAAAAACTCCCCAAAAACTGCTTGTTGTATTCCTTCTCGCATCTACGCGCTCTCCTCCTCTCACCTTTTCCCTTCGCTTGTGGACTTCAATGCACTATACATCAGCTGTCTGTGACCAGGCGAAAAAACCTCTCCAAGACAAACCTTCATATCATAACCGCTACACACAGCGTACATCATTGTCACCATATTAGCTAATGTAACATCATAGTCAACATAGCTAATATACTAGGCTAAACTAGCTAGCTGCATTTTCTAGCTAAGTGAAATAAAATAAAAAATCGGATTTTTAAAAAACACTTATTTGTTCAAAACTGTTCAACTATTTTCTCTCCGAGTCAACTACTCACCACATTTTATGCACTGCGGTGCTAGCTAGCTGTAGCTTATGCTTCCAGTACAATAGTCATTCTCTGATCCTTTGATTGGGTGGACAACATATCAGTTCATGCTGCAATTGCTCTGATAAGTTGAAGGACGTCCTCCGGAAGCTGTTATTATTACATGTAAGTCTATGAAAAGGGGTGCGAACCATGAGCCTCCTAGGTTTTGTATTTAAGTCAACATTGAGTAATTTTTTTAATGCCATCACATTCTGTGATAAGTGCAAATAGTCTACATTAAAACCCAAGCAAATGCACAATCATTTTCAAATTCAAACAAGAGCAACAGTATTATGCAGTATGTTTGTAATGGCATTTGCGTAGCAGCTGGATTGCAGCAGTGCTTTCACAGTGAAGCGTGGATATGCGAAAGGCTGCATCATGTCTCTCTGCTATCATCTATTCTAGTCTGCCATGCAAACAGCAACGCTCTCTCTTTCTCTCTTTCAAATGGGACATGGGTTCAAAACTACACTAAAAACACAGACACCTAGACTAATGTGAGGTACTGACACAATTCTACAGAAAATAGAAGCATATATCTAGCTTCAAGTGAAACCCAATCCATTTACCATCGAAACACACGGAGAAGAAAGTCATATTTGATTATTTTTTTTAGAGAGAAAAAGGACAATTGAAACGTACTTTTAAAGAGTTTATCCTTTCAAAACATTTGTTCTGAGGAGGCGGTGGAGTATTCCTGTGAGTGTCCGTGTCCCCAGTTCAGTCTGTTAGAATCCAAGCCTGCCTATTCTCTCTGTTCACTCTCGCTCAGCTCAGGTCCCTCTCACATACAATGGACTGATGCAAGACACCCCTGGAAAAAAAGGGAGCTCGGAGGAGGGAGAGAGAGAGAGAAAAAAAACATCACATTCTGAGGATTCTTGGGGGCATGCCAAAATCCCAGAATTCCTCATGCTATACATATGGTTTCAATTAAGTCAAACCCCAGTACCCAATCAGAATGCTTTTTTCTCCTTGAGGAGAACTCTTTCTTTTGATAGCCTGATGGAGTAATCAAACCACTAACTCATGGTAGCTAAATTCATGAAGCACAGGACATTTTAATTCAATGTTGCCTATGGTTGTTGTGTGGAAGAAATTACATTTGATTCTGTTGACAAATAATGTCAACAAAATAAAACATTGAATAACTTCAATTCAACACTGGAAAAAACATTTGATAGGGTTTCATTTTACAATACAAAAAACCCCATTTATTTTCACCATAGTAATGACATTGACAATACACTGTTAGTACACTTACAACTGTTGTACTGGAATTAGTTTTATTTACATTATTTAGAATTGCAAGCCAGACAACAGTACTATTACTATGATAATAACTTATAATAATAATAATTCACTTTTAGCCCATAGATACATTATACTCAGTTGATAGAAAGAGATCCACCTTAGTGAAGAGTTAGGAGACAGTCACCTCCTGATGACATCATCACGGACAGTGTTCCATTTCTGATGTAGACTAAAACTTTTGGCCAGACTCAGGAAATAAAAGGCATAGTGAGGATCATAATTATCACAGGGTGGAATTCCCCTTTAAAGGTTTAATTTCCTTCATTGTGGAAAAGCATGGTGGCTTAATGAAGAAAGCACACACACTACAGTAGTCCAGCCTGCTAAACCTCTATCTATGCACATGGTCATGTTTCATATCTGCCTGAAGGAATATAGCTGTCTAGAATAGACATCGTTAATTACCGCAGTCAAATTCAACATTTACATTCAAAAAGTGTTACCTACGCATTTCCCTCTATCACTGCAATCAATACCTTCTGTCAGACATACTGTAGCGGGAGTGAGAGCTAGTAAGAGAGAAGAGGACATGAGAGAGGAAGGAAAAAGTAAGAGTAGGTGTGTGCGCGAGACAGAGACGCTTCGGAGCCACAGACTATATTTCCTGAGTGGCTGCAGCAGTGTGTATCATGCTCTCTCTGGCCCATCTTAAAACACAAACCATATGCTGCTGCTGGAAACTCTGATTCAACACACCAGGACTTCTAATGCAAAACACACACACACACAGAGACAGACAAATCAACACAGTGATAACCACAGAGTGCACTCGCAGACAAATCCACACCGCAAACCAACACACACACACCACGCAAACCTCGAGTTTAAATCAAAGAAGGCTTACGCTTCTTGCAAATTGGACATTTCTTTAATAAAGAAAATTGAACAGGTCATATAGCTCAACAGGTTCATTGTCGTTCTCCTTCCGTCTCAACTCTATACGACTGAACTAAATCTGTTAATATCGATACTACCACTTAAAATCCAACTACTGCTACATCAATAGAATTATCCAACTACTACTTGTAAATGTAACACTACTACTAGGCTTGAAGCCAAATCGGGCAAAATACTAGCAGTAGTGTGCTATACTACCCAGTTATTAGAAGTAAAACCCTCCCCCATGTACCGACATTACATGTAATAATCAATCATATTAGGATCATCTGATTACAATCGTTGTACTCCTCTCTTTGTATCTGTATGTACAAATCACTTGGTAAAACACGTAGGGGGTAATTTCCCTCTACAAGACATACATCCATATAAAAATACATCTTATAAGCAAAATAAATAACTTGGATCTTCAGACTGCTTCATCCAGCCACGCAGCCTCACAAGGCTTCTGTCCTTCATCTTATGCTGCGGTTATGTGCTCCTTGGAAAAATCTGAGGGAAAAAAACCCATTCCAACTGGGGGTTGGAGCTCATGGTACTGAATTATAGCACAGGTTTCCCACTTATAATTCAGATTTGGAAGCTCACATTAACAGTATTTGGATGTCGGAAACCTGTGTTACAGATTATTTCAAAGAGCGCATGAACACAGCATTATTGCACTGAAACGGGGGAGGAGTGGAATAGGTCTTTGGCTCGTCTCTCTTTCGCCCCCCTCACTAGCACCTTTTCCTTCTCTCTGCCGCCATCCTGCTGTCCCTCACACTCCATTCTTCACCAGTTCGTGGGCTCCACTTTTGTCGATGACCAGGGTGGGGCGGAACTCTTGCCCCCTCACCAGCCCCTCCAGCCCCTGCAACAACAGGAAGTGACATCAGGGTAGGATATCATCAATGCTAGTAAAGCTGAATTTAATAACTATAATGGGAAACACTTGTTTTTATATTTCTTTCTATTTGAACAGGGCCCTACAGTTAAGTCCCTCCCCCTTACCTCCCCGCCATAGGACACCAGTGGGGAGATCTCACATTTGATTGGCAGGTCTGTTCCATCCTTCAGGCTGTGGCGAAAAGAGAAGGAGGCATAAGAAGGGAGGAGAGGCTTAGTTGGTTCTCTTGTGCAAGGAGGAAAAAAAAGAGAAAAAGCAGCTGGATGTGTGATCCTCTGCTCCAGGTGTTCTTAGAGTAAACGTTTGGAGCAAAGCATTAAAGCGTCAACAGCAGCAGTTCCACAGACTCATAGACCTGTTTCCGGGACTAAAATTAAGCCTATTCCTGGACTAAAAAGCACTTTCAATTGAGATTCCATTTAGTCCAGGAGTAGGATTAATCTAGGTCCAGGAAGACTAAGTCAGCACTGTCAGAAATGTCAGAAATTGAAGTCTCTCTATTGATTGGGAGCGCATACATCACACAAAAAGAGCCACTACACCTTATTACAATCTAAATGACACCACTAAGTCGCATTTATGAATGTTATAAATATTAAAAATGGTGTCGAATCATCCTTGAACAATAAAGAGGATTTAAATGCAGTTTGTGTTGTCGTCAATCACAGGTAACTGACCAACATCAGATCTGAAATAGCCACTCATCGTCTACCCATCTCCCCTTCACCATCAGACAGACATATTAACAGTGACATCATCAGTAACATCGATTGCAAAGCGTGCCAAGTGCCCATTACCCAGCATGCTCCACATTCCGTGGGTTAGTTGCTACTATCCCAGTTAGCTCTACACCCTGCTCCAATATCTTATGCTTCCTTCCTTCCTTCAGGTAATCACTGATCTAGCAAGGTTTGATAGGTGAAAGCAACAGGGTGGTAAACTGGCTTACAATTATCTAATCACATGCAGACCAGTAGTTGACTAAAGAAAGAGGGGAAGAAAGGATGCATATGAAGACTATTGGACCAGGGACCAAGTCAGTGGGCAGGCCAGGTACTTCTGCCCCCACCTGCACAGGACAGGTGACCCTGTGACATTGCCCAGTGACCTGGGCCCTATAGCACAGGTAAATCCCAGGCTGCATTTCAGCACTCGAGTCCTTTTCTCTCCTCATCTCCTTCGCTTCACCCACACTGATGCGAATAAACTGACCAGGTGAAAGCAAAGGACAGGTGACAAGGAGAGGCAGCAACTGTAGAGAATTGAGGCAGCCTGGGTGTTTGTGTGTGTGACAGTTGGTTACAGTGAGCGACTGTGCGAATGTGTGAGAAAGCCAAAGCCCCGTCACCATGCAGTAACTCAGTCAGCAGCACAGAGAATAGTTACTTCTGGTTGACATCAGCTGTGCCACTTCCTGCAGATCCGTCTCTGGAAACATTAAAACATTACACAGGACACACAGGGTTAAGGGGAACCGTGAGGGAGTGCTGTGAGAAAACGTGTGACTGGGAGACTATATGGTGATGAACATGTCAAATAGAACGTATACTCACTGTGTGTGTGTGTGTGTGTGTGTGTGTGTCTCACCTGGGTATTGCGGGCACACGCATTCCGTTCTCGTCTATGAAGTGTCCTCCAGCGTTGAGGACCCAGCGGTGATGAAGGGACATGAGGGCGTGTTTCGTCGTGGTGGGTGTGTCTTTACCGTCCTGGCTGTCTGCGTTCTTCAGGGGAGAGAACTCGTCTTCACGAAGAACCTCGTACACCACAAAGGTCCTGAGACACACACACAATGGGAAAATACATATTTAGTGATAGCGTTTAAGGTAACCCACAACAAAAAACACATTTATCATCGTCACATTCCAGTTTTAAACAGCCTGAAAGTGAAGGGTTGTCGAATAGTGCCACATAGAATAGCATCCTCATTGCAATGAGAAGAATCCTTTGACTCCATGTAAAGTTCTAAAAGCAGCAGCATGACTCAGAGATGATGTCATGATGATTAAACCGCTGGAGGGAGGGAGAGACACAGGGAGAGAGAGGAGGCTGGAGCAGCTTGTAAAACCTGCCTCTTCAAGCCCCAGCAGTAGGAGGAAGAGGATGAGGAGGGCCGGGCCGTGCTTCCTGGCTCTGGGACCGTGGCTATGGAGCTGGGGTTCCGGCTAGGGGTCTGGGATTGTTGTATAAACTTTTGAAATAAATAGCTTGATAGCTGATTAAGAAGTCAATGAAAATAAATGCAAATTTTTCAACTACTGAATTGTAATTTTAGTTAACTTCCTGTAAAACCTTTAAAAGGGGAAACAGCCTGCCAGCTCCACACATGCTAAAGCCGGTTGGAAAATCACAGCACTCACTTGGAAAATTGGAAGATGTCAAAGACAAATTTTTCCATTTTAATCCCGTTGGGTTTGTCAGGTTTGATTAGCCTTCCCTGTATGTCCACGTATGGGATTTTCTTCTGGGCCACGTGATGCTGCAGCTGAGGCTCGAATGTCCTGAGTGAGAGAGAAAGGGGGAGAGAGAGATGGAAAGGGAGAGAGAAAGGGGGTGAGAGAGTTAAAGACAGAGACAGACAAGGGAGATCAGGAAATCTGAAACATGCCCTTGGTTATAACTGTTAAACAATGAAGAGAAAGAAAAACACTGGCAAAGACATCATGTATTTAAAATTCCAACGTCCAGACATAGAAAACTAAACTGCAGCTTTTTCCTCCTTTCATTTCCTTCACCTTAGATTCTGGGTACTCATTAAAAGTCACTGCGATGTTTCCAGCTGATAAATGCCACTACTTCTCTCTCATGTTATGAGGGTCTCACTCGGCAGGTAATGACCTCAAATACCTGCTTAATGGGGGTTAACAATTCACCATGTAATTACTCACTTACTGTATGGAGGTATGTGGGGCTGTGTGTGTGGCTGTGTGCGCATCTTTAACTGTGTTTAGCTATGTTAAATGTGTGTGTATGTGTGTGTGAGAGAGACTCACTGGACGATGTCCCTGAGGAAGGGTAGTGTGAAGAAGTGATTGGCTACGTTTCCAGCGTTGAACATGAGCCGCCCGTCCGCGCTGCGCTCCTCAGCCGTAGCCAAGGAGATCTCGCTGTATTCCACCACCTGGTAATAGCCGTCCACCTTACAGACCACGCCCACCGCCTCCGTTGGATTGGTCTTCTCCACCACCTGGAAGTGACGTCACAGGAAAGGATTTTACCTCACCTGGGACTGCCACCTGATTCTGCCCTCCTCTCCAAAGTGTGCACTAGTTCATTCCCACTAAAAGCATTTGGATTTCCGTTTACAGAAGAGGTTTGGATAGAAGACTGCAGATAGAAAGGAAGACATGGATGGGATTGTTAAAGAGGATTTGACTGTACATTTTAGTGACTGGAGTCTGGTCCAAAATCAGAGATCCAGCCCTCTGCCCATCTGGTTGTCAGTCCAAATGAAAGAGCTGGTCTTAATGAGGGGTTTAGTGGTGGGAGAGAGTCTGGACCTTGATGAGGGGGTAGGGCTGGGGTGGGGGGAGGACTAGGCTCAGCAGGCTGATGAAGGGTTTAGCTCTGGGGGGAGAGGCTTGGTGGAAGAAGCCACAACTGCAGTCTCTGTCAGTTAACGACAGGAGGGTGGGTCCCTGCATTCCTCTGATCCTAGCAGAGCCTCCACACCACAGCTCAGATTGACACGCAGCAGGAATGGGTTTACTGCAGCTCTCAACTTGGCGTTAAATGTTTAACTTAATTACATCTGTACTTCATTGTAGAGTTGTACTTCAGAGGCATATTTCAAGTGTAAAAAGTTTTGTGGTGATGGTTTGACAAGTTGCACAGACCTGGTAAATGTACAGGCTAGGCTGCAGTCAGGTTAATGTACCAAGCACGACTGTTGGTGTAATAGTAGTCCTTGGTTGGACGTCACAAAAAATGATAAATGCTTTGGAGGCTAATTTCAGGAGTCTTTGGAGTTCTTTCCACATTTTGAAGTGGAGGTTTCAAAAACTCCCCTTACCGGTGCATCTCTAGTCTTTGAGATACATGAAAAAAGAGGAATTTAGAGAAGACTGACAGCCTCACACCGAGTACACCAAACATAAAAAACCTTCCTAGTTTTAAGTTGCAACCCCCCCCCCCCTCCTTTGCCCTCAGAACAGCCTCAAATGTGGACTCTTCAAGGTGTCGAAAGCATTCCACAGGGATGCTGGTCCATGTGGACTCCAATGCGTCAATGCTACTACCATACCCCATTCAAAGGCACTTTGATTTCTTTTGCCCATTCACCCCCTGAAAAAGGCACAAATACAACCCAAAAAGGCTAAAAACCTTAAAGGGGAGGAGCCCGGGTTAATCTTCACTGACTAAAGTGCATATATTAACAGGTAACATCAGTAAGGGATCACCGCTTTCCCCTGGTCAATCTTTGTCATGGAAAGAGCTGGTGTTAATGTTTTCTATACTCAGTGATATTTTTAATAGTTAAATAAGTACCTTGGTCGTAAAAAATGTTGCTTTCCTGAGAAGAAACCAGTTAAGTTTCCTATTTAACCACTGCTCCCTGTACAGTTTTCTTTCCTCTCAAAAATAGTACACAGTGTCCAAACTCAACGTGTAGTAAAAAAAAAAAGATTCATACATCAGGCTTGTGATACTATAGGTTGAGTGGTCTAAGCCGTCTGTGTCAGAGGCCTGTGTGGTTCCCTCATTGTTCATAACGAGGCAGTAAAACAAGGCCAGTAGCACTTCACATAGTTGCAGCAGTTATTTGTGTATTCTTTAGTGTTTGTTTTAGTCGACGTGTCTTATTATCTCGGTCATCAAACCCATCAATGTACAGTGAGATTACTTGAAGGAGCAATGCACGAGACTCCCTGGATGTGTTTTTAATAGGAATAGCCTGTCATTTAAAGGCAGTTTCTGACATTGGTCGAGCTTAAAAAAAACACCTCTGCTCTAGGTACCCTTTACGGTATAATAAATAACATTTTATAAAACAAAATATCTATATCTCATATAGTAATAATTATCTTTTTTTTTAGAGCACAATATATACAGTCCTATTTTTACCACATTTTTCCGTAATAAGCCTTGTATATCTCCCGTGCACATACGGGCAATTTAGGAGTGGGAGTACATGTGGGCATTGTTTTTTAAAATCCATTTTTTATAAATCCATTGAATATTCCCCATCACAAAGAAATCTATTAATTTTATTTAGGCTGGTCCTAAGAAACATAAGACTAATCAATTGTATTTTCATAAGAATAGTTGTATATTTTGAGTGTAATTATGTTACTGGCACAGTATGTGCAGCCTATATGCTAAACGGCCATGTCATGCACATGAAATCAGTAGTTGTTTTGTTCATTAAAAACAGACAAGACACAATTAGGCTACCCTGATCTCAATTAATATATTTTATAGTAGACTCCGCGGCCTTTACATTGCATTTGGAAGGTATTCAGACCACCTGACCTTTTCCACATTTTGTTACATT
This sequence comes from Oncorhynchus mykiss, assembly GCF_013265735.2. Taxonomy (NCBI): domain Eukaryota; kingdom Metazoa; phylum Chordata; class Actinopteri; order Salmoniformes; family Salmonidae; genus Oncorhynchus; species Oncorhynchus mykiss. Next base: position 29,270,561 of record NC_050570.1, read on the forward strand.
ACAGCCTTATTCTAAACTGGATTGAAAAAAAAAAAAAGTCCTCTATCTACACACAATACCCCAAGCGAAAACAGGTTAAGAAATGTTTGCAAATTTATGAAGAAAAAAACTGAAATACATTATTTACTTAGGTATTCAGACCCTTTGCTATGAGAAATTGAGCTCAGGTGCATCCGGTTTCTATAGAGTTTTCCATCACGTCTGGAGGAAGCCAGGCACCGCTCATCACCTTGCCAATACCATCCCTAAGGTGAAGCATGTTTTTCAGAAGCAGAGACAAGTCAGGATCGAGGGAAAGATGAAAGGAGAAAAGTACAGAGAGAGCCTTGATAAAAGACCTACGCCATAGCGCTCAGGAGGCCTACAAACCTGACTCAGTTAGACCAGCGCTGTCAGGAGGAATGGGCCAACATTCACCCAACTTATTGTGGAAGCTACCCGAAACATTTGACCCAAGTTAAACAATTTAAAACTAATGCTACCAAATACTAATTAATTGAGTGTATGTGAAGTTCTGACCCACTGGGAATTGATGAAGGAAATAAATCATTCTCTCTACTATTATTCTGACATTTCACATTCTTAAGAATAAAGTGGTGATCCTACCTGACCTAAGACTGGGAATTTTTGCTAGGATTAAATGTCAGGAATTGTGAAAAACTGAGTTTAAATGTTTTTGGCTAAGGTGTGTGTAAACTTCTGACTTCAACTGTAAATGTGATAGCAAATTTATTGTCATTATGGGATTATTGTGTGTAGATTGAGGGAAAAAAACGACTTCATCCATTTTAGAATAAGGCTGTAACATAACAATTTGGAAAAAGAAAAGGGGTCTGAATACTTTCGGAATACACTGTAGATGAGAAAATGAATAGATGAACTATACCACCACTTATTTGCCCAGACAGAGAATTAACTAAATATACAGATGGAGACATTAAAGTGTCTGTAATAGAATACATGTCAAGAAACAAAATGTAGATGTTAATACATTTATTTCTATAGCTTTAAAATATTTTGGACAATTAAGGAGTACCCCCGAGATGGCAGCATTATAAGCAAGGATACTGACACTGCCACTCAAGCAAGATTGCTACAGTAGTTGAATCAAGGAGGCATCATGCATGCTGTGCAGGTGTTTGTACACATGCATATACACACACACTTTCATTCAAATGCACACATGTAAATAGTGCCAAACATGCACTCAAACATATTCAGTTCCCCCCCATTTTGTTGGTTGGTGTGGTCAGGACTTGCCCTCCTGGATAGACATCAAAGGTTCCGGCTAACCGAAGGTTTCAAGACCCCCCCCTCTCCTGGGCGAGTTGGCCAGTTTTATGACGACCATAAATACCTTGCAGGAACGGTCTCTCGTGCACTGCAGTATGGTGGTCTCACCAGATACTGACTGGTTTTCTGATCCACCCCCTACCTTTTTTAAGACATCTGTGGCCAACAGATACATATCTGGATTACCAGTCATGTGAAATCCTAATTTATTCATTTCAATTGACTGATTTCCTTATACGGTATGAACTGTAACTCAGTAAAATCTTAGAATTTGTTGCACGTTGCATTTAGATTTTTGTTCAGTGTAGAAGGGAATGCATTTCATATCGAACACCTCCCTTGAGATGACAGAGGAATGAACTGATAGGGGTAAAAATAAATGTACTTGTAAAACTTGTTTCACTATAACTAAGCCAAAAACATTAGTTTTCGATACAAAGTTTTCATGCATGTTACGCTATATAAACAGGCTTTGAATAAAAAAAAACATCTGATCAGCCCTAATTAATGAGCCAAGTTAATAATGAGCCTAATTGTAGCCTGGCT